>NC_037679.1:134605-171966 GCF_003255815.1 Theropithecus gelada
TGGACACTTACACTCTTCCAAGACTAAAGCAGGAGGAAGCTGAATCCCTGAATAGACCAATAGCAGGCTCTGAAATTGAGGCAATAATTAATAGCCTACCAACCAAAAAAAGTCCAGGACCAGATGGATTCACAGCTGAATTCTACCAGAGGTACAAGGAGGAGCTGGTACCATTCCTTCTGAAACTATTCCAATCAATAGAAAAAGAGGGAATCCTCCCTAACTCATTTTACGAGGCCAACATCATCCTGATACCAAAGCCTGGCAGAGACACAACAGAAAAAGAGAATTTTAGACCAATATCCCTGATGAACATCGATGCAAAAATCCTCAATAAAATACTGGCAAACCGGATCCAGCAGCACATCAAAAAGCTTATCCACCATGATCAAGTGGGCTTCATCCCTGGGATGCAAGACTGGTTCAACATATCAAATCAATAAACGTAATCCAGCATATAAACAGAACCAAAGACAAAAACCACATGATTATCTCAATAGATGCAGAAAAGGCCTTTGACAAAATTCAACAGCCCTTCATGCTAAAAACTCTCAATAAATTCGGTATTGATGGAACATATCTCAAAATCATAAGAGCTATTTATGACAAACTCACAGTCAATATCATACTGAATGGGCAAAAACTGGAACAATTCCCTTTGAAAACTGGCACGAGACAGGGATGCCCTCTCTCATCACTCCTATTCAACATAGTGTTGGAAGTTCTGGCTAGGGCAATCAGTCAAGAGAAAGAAATTAAGGGTATTCAGTTAGGAAAAGAAGAAGTCAAATTGTCCCTCTTTGCAGATGACATGATTGTATATTTAGAAAACCCCATTGTCTCAGCCCAAAATCTCCTTAAGCTGATAAGCAACTTCATCAAAGTCTCAGGATACAAAATTAATGTGCAGAAATCACAAGCATTCTTATACATCAGTAACAGACAAACAGAGAGCCAAATCATGAATGAACTTCCATTCACAATTGCTTCAAAGACAATAAAATACCTAGGAATCCAACTTACTAGGGATGTAAAGGACCTCTTCAAGGAGAACTACAAACCCCTGATCAGTGAAATAAAAGAGGACATAAACAAATGGAAGAACATACCATGCTCATGGATAGGAAGAATCAATAGATTCAATGCCACCCCTATCAAGCTATCAATGAGTTTCTTCATAGAATTGGAAAAAAACTGCTTTAAGGTTCATATGGAACCAAAAAAGAGCCCACATTGTCAAGACAATCCTAAGTCAAAAGAACAAAGCTGGAGGCATCGCGCTACCTGACTTCAAACTATACTACAAGGCTACAGTAACCAAAACAGCATGATACTGGTACCAAAACAGAGATATAGACCAATGGAACAGAACAGAGTCCTCAGAAATAATACCACACATCTACATCCATCTGATCTTTGACAAACCTGAGAAAAACAAGAAATGCGGAAAGGATTCCCTATTTAATAAATGATGTTGGGAAAATTGTCTAGCCATAAGTAGAAAGCTGAAACTGGATCCTTTCCTTACTCCTTATATGAAAATTAATTCAAGATGGATTAGAGACTTAAATGTTAGACCTAATACCATAAAAACCCTAGAAGAAAACCTAGGTAATACCATTCAGGACATAGGCATGGACAGGGACTTCATGTCTAAAACACCAAAAGCAACGGCAATGAAAGCCAAAATTGACAAATGGGATCTCATTAAACTAAAGAGCTTCTGCACAGCAAGAGAAACTTCCATCAGAGTGAACAGGCAACCTATAGAATGGGAGAACATTTTTGCAATATACTCATCTGACAAAGGGCTAATATCCAGAACCTACAAAGAACTCAAACAAATTTACAAGAAAAAATAAACAACCCCATCAAAAACTGGGCAAAGGATATGAATAGACATTTCTCAAAAGAGGACATTCATACAGCCAACAGACACATGAAAAAATGCTCATCATCACTGGCCATCAGAGAAATGCAAATCAAAACCACAATGAGATACCATCTCACACCAGTTAGAATGGCAATCATTAAAAAGTCAGGAAACAACAGGTGCTGGAGAGTATGTGGAGAAATAGGAACACTTTTACACTGTTGGTGGGATTGTAAACTAGTTCAACCATTATGGAAAACAGTATGGCGATTCCTGAAGGATCTAGAACTAGAAGTACCATATGACCCAGCCATCCCATTACTGGGTATATACCCAAAGGATTATAAATCATGCTGCTATAAAGACACATGCACATGTATGTTTATTGTGGCACTATTCACAATAGCAAAGACTTGGAATAAACCCAAATGTCCATCAGTGACAGACTGGATTAAGAAAATGTGGCACATATACACCATGGAATACTATGCAGCCATAAAAAAGGATGAGTTTGTGTCCTTTGTAGGGACATGGATGCAGCTGGAAACCATCATTCTCAGCAAACTATCACAAGAGCAGAAAACCAAATGCCGCATGTTCTCACTCATAGGTGGGAACTGAACAGTGAGATCACTTGGACTCGGGAAGGGGAACATCACACACCGGGGCCTATCACGGGGAGGGGGCAGGGGAAGGGATTGCATTGTGTGTTATACCTGATGTAAATGACGAGTTGATGGGTGCTGACGAGTTGATGGGTGCAGCACACCAACATGGCACAAGTAGACATATGTAACATACCTGCACATTATGCACATGTACCCTAGAACTTAAAGTATAAAAAAAAAGTAGAAAAAATATTTCTGAGAGACTGCCTTGGCATGTGTGAATTCATCTCACAGAGTTCCACTGTTCTTTACATTGAGCAGTTTGTGAACACTGTTTTTGTGGCATCTGCAGTAGGATATTTGGGAGCGCATTGAAATCTATGGTGACAAGGGAAATATCCTCAGAAAAAAGTAGAAAGAAGTGTTCTGAGAAACTGTTTTGTGATTTGTGAATTCATCTCACAGAGTTATAGATTTCTTTTCATGGAGCAGTTTGTTAGCACTCTTTTTATGGAATCTGCAATGGGATATTTGGGAGCTCCTAGGGTGAAAAAGGAAATAACTTCAGGTAAAAGCTGGAGAGAAACTTTTCCAGAAATGGTTTTTTGATGTGTGTATTCATCTGAAAGAGTTTAACTTTTTCTTTGATTGAACAGTTCTGCATCACTGTTTTTGTGGTATCTGACAGGAGATATGTGGGAGCACATTGAAGCCTATGGTTATAAAGGAAATATCCTCAGATTTGAACTGGAAAGAAGCTTTCTGAGAAACTGCTTTGGGGCGGGTGAATTCATCTTACAGAGTTTCAATTTTGTTTTCATTGAGCAATTTGGTAACACTATATTTGTGAAGTCTGCAAAGGGATATTTGGGAGCACATAGAGTCCAATAGCAATAAAGGAAATATCTTCAGGTAAAAACTGGAGAGGAACTTTCTGAGAAACTCCTTTGTGATATGTGCATTCATCCCATAGAGCTAAATTTTTCTGTTGAAGGAGCACTTTGGCATCACAGTTTTGGTGTTGTCTGAGAAGGGATATTTGGGAGCACAGTGAAGCCCATGGTGGAAAAGGAAATATCCTCAAAAACTAGAAAGAAGCTTTCTGAGAAAGTTCTTTGTGAAGTGTAAATTCATCTCACAGACTTACAACTTTCTTTTCATGGAGCAGTTTGCTAATACTGTTTTCGTGGAATCTGCAAGGGACATTTGGGACAACATTGAAGCCTGAGGTGAAAAAGGAAATATTCTCAGATAAAAACCAGAAAGAAACTTTCTATGACACTGCTTTGTGATGTGTTAATTCATCTCACAGCATTACACTATTCTAATCATTGAGCAGTTTGCTAACACTGTCTTCTGGCAATCTGCAATGGGATATTTTGCAGCACATAGAAGCTTATGGTGACATATTAAATATCCTCATAGAAAAAGTAAAAAGAGGCTTTCTGAGAAATGGCTGTGTGATGTGTTAATTCCTCTCACAGAGTTACAGGATTCTTTTCATGGATCAGTTTGATAGCACTGTTTTCAGGAACCTGAGAAGGGATATTTTGGATCACATTGAAGCCTACAATGACACAGGAAATTTTCTCAGTTAAAAACTAGAAAGAAACTTTTTGAAAATGTTCTTTGTGATGTGTGAATTCATCTCAGAGAGTTACAGCATTCTTTTCACAGAGCTGATTGCAACACTCTTTTTATGTTATCTGCAAAGGGATTTTTGGGAGCGCCTTGAGGCCTATGGAGAAACACAAAATATCCTCAGATTAAAACCAGAAAGAAGCTTTCTGAGAAACTGCTTTGTGATGTATGAATTCATCTCACAGAGTTACACCATTCTTTTCATTGAGATGTTTAATAACACAGTTTTTGAAGGATTTGCAATAGCGTATTTGGGACTGCATTGAAGCCTGCTGTGAAAAAGGAAACATCCTCAGATAAAAACCAAGAAGAAGCTTTCTGCGAAACTTGTCTGTGATGTTTGAATTCATCTCAAAGAGTTACACTGTTCTTTTCATTTAGCAGTTTGGTAACAGTGTTTTCTTGGAATCTGCAGCGCGATATTTTGGAGCACACAGAAACTTATGGTGACAAAGGAAATATCTTCATATAAAAAGTAGAAAGAAACTTTCTGAGAAACTTCTTGGTGATGTGTTAATTTATCTCAAAGCATTACACAATTCTTTCCATTTAACGGTTTAGTTGTACATTTTGGGGAATCTGAGAAGGGATATTTGGGATCACATTGAAGCCTATGGTGACAAAGTAAATATCCTAAGATAAACCCTAGAAAGAAACTTTTTGAGAAAGTTCTTTGTGATGTGTGAATTAAGAAATCACACTTATACCATTCTTTACATTGAGCAGTTTGATAATCCTGTTTTTGTGGAATCTGCAACAGGATATTTCGGAGCACATTGAATCCTTTGGTGACAAAGGAAATATCCTCAGATAATAAACCAAAAAGAAGCTTTCTGAGAGATTGCTTTGGGATATGTGAATTGATCTCATAGCGTTACACTGTTCTTTTCAATGAGCAGTTTACTAACACTGTTTTCTTGGAATCTGCACTAGAATATTTGGGAGCTCATTGAAACCTACGGTGACAAAGAAATATACTCAGATAAAAACCAAAAAGATGCTTTCAGAGAAACTTCTTTGTGATGTGTGAATTCATCTCACAGAGTTACACTGTTCTCTTCCATGAGAAGTTTGATAACAATGTTTTCTTGTAATCTGCACTAGGATATTTGTTAGTGCAATGAAGTCTATGGTGACAAATGAAATGTCCTCAGATAAAAACTAGAAGGAAGCTTTCTAAGAAACTGCTTTGTGATGTGTGAATTCATCTCACAGAGTGACACTATTCTTCTCATTGAGCAGTTTGCTGGAACTGTTTCCTTGGAATCTGCAATGGGATATTTCAGAGCGCATTGAAGTTTTTGGTCACAAAGGAAATATTCTCAGATAAAAACCAGAAAGAAGCTTTCCGAGAAAGTTCTTTGTGATATATGATTTCATCTCACAGGGTTGCACCTTTCTTTTCATGGAGCCATTTGTTAGCACTGTTTTCCTTGAATCTGCAAAGGGATGTATGGGAGTGTATTGAGGTGTATGGTGAAAAAAGAAATATCCTCAGATAAATATTAGAAAGAAGCATTCTGAGAAACAGTGTTGTCATGTGTTAATTCATCTCATGGAGTTACACGATCCTTTTCATGTAGCAATATGGTAGCAATAGTATTGGGGAATCCGAGAAGGGATATTTTGGATCACATTGAAGCCTATGGTGACAATGGAAATATCCTGAGATAAAAAAGAAAAAGTAGCTATCCAATAAGCTGCTTTGTGATGTGTGAATTCATCTCAAAGGGTTACACCATTCTTTTCATTGAGCAGTTTGCTCACACTGTATTCTTGGAATCTGCAATGGGTTATTTCACAGCACATTGAAGCTTGTAGTGACAAAGCAAATATCCTCACACTAAAACTGGAAAGAAGCTTTCTGAGAAACTGCTTTGTGACTTGTGAATTCATCTCACAGAGTTACACCTTTCTTTTAACAAAACCCTTTGCTAACACTATTTTCATGGAATCTGCAAAGGGATATTTTGGAGAACTTTGAGGCTTGTGGTGTAAAACTAAATATCCTCAGATAAAAACTAGAAGGAATCTTTCTTGGAAACTGCTTTGTAATCCTTGAATTCATCTCACAGAGTTACATTCTTCTTTCCATGGAGCAGTTTGCTAACACTGTTTTCGTGGAATCTGCAATGGGATATTTTGGAATGCAATGAGGATTATAGTGAAAAAGGAAATATTCTCAGAAAAAAAGAGAAAGAAGCTTTCTGAGACACGGCTTTGTGATGTGTGAATTCATCTCACAGAGTGACACCATTCTTTTCATTCAGCCTTTTGCTAACACTGTTTTCGTGGAATCTGCAAAGGGATATTTTGAAGTGCATTAAAGTTTAAGTTGACAAAGGAAGTACCCCTATATAAAAACTAAAAAGATGCTTTCTGAGAAACCACTTTGTGATGTGTTAGCTCATCCCGCTGTATTAAGCGATTCTTTTCATGCGTCAGTTTTTTAGCACTGTTTCTTGGAATCTGAGAAGGGAAATTTTGGATGGCAATGAAGCCTATGGTGACAAAGGAAATTTCATCAGATAAAAAATAGAAATAAATTTTCTGAGAAAATTCTTTTTGAAGTGTGAATTCATTTGACAGAGTTACACCTTTCCTTTCATGGCGCAGTTTGCTAACACTGTCTTCATGGAATCTGCAAAGTGATATTTGGGAACACATGGAAGCTTATGGTGACAAATGAAATATCCTCAGACAAGAACTAGAAAGAAGCTTTCTCAGAAACTGCTTTGTGGTGTGTGAATTTATTTCACAGAGCTACATTGTTCCTTGAATTGAGCAGTTTGCTAACACTGTTTTTGTGGAATCTGCAATGGGATATTTCATAGTGCATTGAAGCTTATGGCGACAAAGGAAATATCCTCAGACAAAAACTAGAAAGAAGCTTTCTGAGAAACTGCTTTGTGGTTTGTGAATTCATCTCACGGAGTTACACCTTTCTTTTCATGGAGCAGTTTGGTAGCACTGTTTTTGAGGAATCTGAGAAGGGATATTTTGCATCGGTTCGAAGCCTATGGTGACGAAGGAAATATCCTGATATAAAATCTATGAAGAAGCTTTTTGAGGAACTTCTTTGTGATGTATGAATTCATCTCACAGTGTTAAACCGTTTTTTCATGGAGAAGTTTGGTCGCACTGTTTCTGAGGAATCCAAGAAGGGATATTTTGAGCTGCATTCAAGCCTATGGTGACAAAGGAAATATAATCAGATAAATCATAGAAAGAATCTTTCTGAGAAACTGCTTTGTGATGTTTGAATTCATCTCAAAGAGTTACACGATTCTTTTCTTGGAGCAGTCTGGTAATAGTGTTTTTGTGGGTTCTGCAAAGGGATATATGGTAGTGCATTGAAGCCTAATGTGACAAAGGAAATATCCTGCGATAAAAACCAAAAAGAAGCTTTTTGATAAGCTGCTTTGTGATGTGCAAATTCATCTAATAAAGTTACACTGTTCTTTTCATTGATCAGTTTTCTCACACTGTATTCTTGGAATCTGCATTGGAATATATCAGAGAACATTGAAGCTTGTGGTGACAAAGGACATATCTGCAGACAAAAACTCTGAAGAAACTTTCTGAGAAACTGCTTTGTGATTTGTGAATTCATCACGTGGAGTTACATGATTGTTTTCATGGAGCAGTTTGGTAGAACTCTTTATGGGAATCTGAGAATTCATATTTTGAATTGCATTGAAGCTTAAGATGACAAAGGATATATCCTCAGATAATAACTAGAAGGAAACGTTCTGAGAAACTTGTTTGTGATGTATGAATTCATCTCAGAGAGTTACACCTTTCTCTTCATGCAGCAGTTTGCTAACACTGTTTTCGTGGAATCTGCAAGGGGATATTTCAGAGCATATTGAAGCTTATGGTGACAAGGAAATATCCTCAGACAAAAACTAGAAAGAAGCTCTCTGAGAAACTGCTTCATGATTTGTTAATTCATCTAACAGAATTACACGATTCTTTCGATGGAGTAGTTCGATAGCACTGTTTTTGGGGAATCTGAGAAGGGAGATTTTGGATCCCAATGAAGCCTAAGGTGACAAAGGATATATCCTCAGATAAAAACTAGAAAGAAGCTTTCTGAGAAACCACTTTGTGATGTCCTACTTCATCTCACAGAGTTACACAATTCTTTTATGGATCAGTTTGGTAGCACCCTTTTTGTGGAATCTGAGACGGGATATTTTGGATCACTTTGAAGAATATGGTGACAAAGGAAATTTCCTCAAATAAAAACCAGAAAGAAACCTTCTGAGAAACTTCTTCATGATGTGTGAATTCATCTCAAAGAGTTACACGCTTTTATTCATTGAGCAGTTTGCATACACTCTTTTCTTGGAATCTGAAATGGAATAGTTCAGAGTGCATTGAACATATGCTGAAAAAGGAAATATCCTCATATAAAAATTAGAAAGAAGCTTTCTGAGAAACCGCTTTGTGTTGTGTGAATTCATCTCACAGTGTTACATGATTTTTTTTCATGAATCAGTTTGGTAGAACTGTTTTTGGGGAATCAGAGAAGGGATATTTTGAAATGCATTGAAGCCCATCATGACAAAGGAAATATCCTGAGATAAAAACTAGGAAGAAACTTTCTGAGTAAGTTCTTTGTGATGTGTGAATTCAACTCACAGAGTTACACGTTTCTTTTCATGGAACAGTTTGATAACACTGTTTTCGTGGAATCTGCAAAGGGATATTTGGAGGTGCATTGAGGCCAAGAGTGAAAAAGAAAATATCCTCAGATAAAAACTGGAAAAAAATTTTACTCAGAAACTGCTCTGTGATGTGTGAATTCATCAAACAGATTTACACCACTCATTTAATTGAGCAGTTTGATGGCACTGTTTTTGTGGAATCTGCGATAGGATATTTGGGAGTGCTTTGAAGCCTTTGGGGACAAAGGAAATATCCTCAGAGAAAAACAAAAAAGAAGCTTTCTATGAAACTGCTTTGTGATGTGTGAGTTCATCTTACAGAGTTACAATGTTCTTTTCATTGAGAAGTTTTCTACAACTTTTTTTTTCGTGGAATCTGCAATAGGATATTCCAGAGCTCGTTGCGGAATATGGTGAAAAAGGAAATACCGTCAGATAAAAACTTGGAAGAACCCATCTGAGATGCAGTTTTGTGATGTGTGAATTCGTGTCAAAGAGTTACACCACTCTTTTCATAGAGCAGTTTGGTAGAACTCTTTTTGGGTATTCTGAGAAGGGATAGTTTGTACAGCATTGAAGCCTATGGTGACAAAGGAAATATCCTCAGTTAAAAACTAGAAAGAAACCTTGTGAGAAAGCTCTTTGTGATTTGTGAATTCATCTCTCAGAGATACACCTTTCTTTTCATGGAGCAGTTAGCTAACACTGTTTTCGTGGAATCTGCAAAGGGATATTTGGGAGTGCAAGGAGGCCTATAGTGAAAAAAACCAATATCCTCAGATAAAAATTAGAAAGAAGTGCTCTGAGAAACTGCTTTGTGATGTGTGAGTTCATCTCACAGAGTTACACTGTGATTTTCTTTGAGCAGTTTGATAACACTGTTTTCTCGGAAACTGCAATAGGATATTTGGAAGCGCATTGAAGCCTATGGTGACAAATTAAATATCCACAGATTAAAGTCAAAAAGAAGCTTTCTGAGAAATTGTTTTCCAATGTGTGAATTCATCTCACAGAGATTTACACCTTTCTTTTCATGGATCTGTTTGCTAGCACTGTTTTCGTGGAATCTGCAAAGGGATATTTGGGACCACATTGAGACCTACTGTGAAATAAGAAATAGCCTCAGATAAAAACTACAAAGAAGCTTTCTGAGAAACTGCTTGTGATGTGTGAATTCACCTCACAGAGTTACACTGTTCTTTTCATTGAGTAGTTTGCTAACACTGTTTTCCTGGGATCCGTAATGGGATATTACAGAGCACATTGAGGCTGATGGTGACAAAGGAATTGCTCTCAAACACAAACTAGAAAGAATCTTTCTGAGAAACTGCTTGGTGGTTTTTAAATTCATCTCACAGAGTTACACCTTTCTTTTCATGGAGCAGTTTGCTAAGACTGCTTTCATGGAATCTGCCAAGGGATATTTTGGAGTGCATTGAGGCCTATGGTGACAAAGGAAATATCCTCTGATTAAGACAAGACAGAACTTTTCTGAGAAAGTGCTTTGTGATGTGTGAATTCATCTCACAGAGTAACACTGTTCTTTTCATTGAGCAGTATTCTAGCAATGTTTTCTTGGAATCTGCAATGGGATATTTCAGAGCACATTGAATGTTACAGTGACAAAGGAAACGGCCTAATATTAAAACTAGAAGATATCTTTCTCAGAAACTGCTTCACGCTGTATTAATTCATCTCACCAAGTTACACTACTCTTTTCATGGATCACCTTGGTAGCACTGTTTTTTGGTTAATTTGAGAATGGATATTTTGAATAGCATTGAAACCTAGGGTGACAAAGGAAATATCACCAGATAAAAATTAGATAGAGGCTTTCTGAGAAAGTATTTTGTGATGATTGAATTCACCTCACATAGTTACACCATTCTTTACATGGAGCAGTTTGCTAACACTGTTTCCAGGGAATCTGCAAAGGGATATTCGGGAGCACATTCAGGCCTGTAGTGAAAAGGGAAATATCCTCACATAAATTTCGAAAAGAAGCTCTCTGAGAAACTCCTTTGTGATGTATGCATTCATCTCACAGAGTTAAACTGTTATTCTCATTGAGCAGTTTGCTAACACTGTTTTGTTGGAATCTGCAGTGGTGTATTTCAGAGTGCATTGAAGCTTATGGTGACAAAGGAATTATCCTAAGACAAAAACTAGTAAGAAGCTTTCTGAGATACTGTTTGTGATTTGTGAATTCATCTCACATAACTAGATGTTTCTTTTCATGGAATAGTTTGGCAGCAGTGTTTTTGGGGAATCTGAGAAGGAATATTTTGGATCGCATTGAAGCCTATAGTGACATAGGAAAAACTCAGATAAAAACTAGAAAGAAGCATTCGGAGAAACTGCTTTGTGATGTGTGGTTTCATCTCACAGATTTACACCTTTCTTTTCATAGAACTGTTTGATACAACTGTTTTTGAGGAATCTGCAATAGGATATTTGGGAGGGCATTGAATCCTGTGGTGAAAAAGGAAACATCCTCAGATAAAAACCAAAAAGAAGCTTTCTGCCAAACGTCTTTGTGATGTTTGAATTCATCTCACAGAGTTATACTGTCCTTTTCATTTAACAGTTTGGTAACACTGTTTTCTTGGAATCTGCAGTGGGATATGTTGGAGTGCATAGAAGCTTATCCTGACAAAGGAAATATCGTCATATAAAAAGTAGAAAGAAGCTTTCTGAGAAACCGCTTTGTGATGTGTTAATTTATCTCAAAGAGTTACACGATTCTTTTCATTTAGCAGTTCGGTTGCAATGTAAAAACCAATAAAATCCTAATAGTATTTTTATCTTAAATAAAAATACAATTAGTAGTTTCTTTGCTTCCCACTCCTTTCTTTTTCTTTTTTTTTCTTTTCTTTTTTTTTTTTTTTTTTTTTGAAACAGAAGCTCTGTCACCCAGGCTGGAGTGCAGTGGCACAATCTCGGCTCACTGCAACCTCCGCCTTCCGGGTTCAAGCAATTCTTCTGCCTCAGCCTCCCGAGTAGGTGGGACTACAGGCACATGCCACCACTCAGTTGTCCACAAGATGTACTGTTTATACAGTTGCAATGAAATTTTCTTTACTCAGGGGTAAATGCATTTTGCATACTTCTATATTTTAAAATTATCTTTGCTCCCATTTTGTCAATTGCTAATGTCAAGCACCTCCTAATTTTATTAATACTCATCAATTTTAACAGTGGAACTGACCAGATATAGTTTATTAAAATATGTTCATTATTAACAATTTTACCTCAGTTTTTTAAAAACTGTAAATACATCAAAAACTGTTACAGTGTCATGAGATTGCAAATATTGCCTTATAAAATTATAAAGAAGTCAAATTGTTTAGTAAAAACTATGAAATATCTTTAAAAAATACAAATAGTAAAAACAAATAGTATTGTTATCTCACAGAGTAACAACAAATTCACTGTTGTGAATTCATCTCACTGAGTTATATGATTCTTTTCATGGAGCAGTTTGGTATCACTATTTTTGGGGAATCTGAGAATGAATATTTTGGATCACTTTGAAGCCATGGTGACAAAGGAAATATCCTCAGATAAAAACTAGAAAGAAACTTTCTGAGAAATAGGTTTGTGATGTATGAATTTATCTCACAGAGTTACACCATTCTTTTTATGGAGCAGTTTAGTAAACTATTTTTGGGGAATCTGAGAAAGGGTATTTGAATGGCATTGAAGAATATGGTGACAAAGGAAGTATCCTCAGAAAAAAACTAGAAGTAAGTTTTCTGAGAAACCTCTTTGTGAAGTGTGTATTTATCTCACAGAGTAACAACTTTCCTTTCATGGAGCAGTTTGTTAAGACTGTTTTCGTTGAATCTACAAAGGGATATTTGGGAGCGAGCTCAGGCCTATGGTGAAAAAGGAAAGATCCTCAGATAAAAAATAGAAGCCTTCAGAGAAACTGCTTTGCGATGTGTGAATTCATCTCACAGAGTTACACAATCCTTTTCATGGAGCATTTGGTATCCCTGTTTTTGGGGAATGTGAGAAGGGATATTTTGAATTGCGTTGAAGCCTATGATTACAAGGGAAATATCCTCAGATCGATACTAGAAAGAAGGTTTCTGAGAAATTTCTTTGTGATGTGTGAATTCATCTCAAAGTGTTACACGATTCTTTTTTTCAGCAGTTTGCTAACACCGTTTTTGTGGAGTTTGCAATAGGATATTTGAGAACACATTGAAACCTATGGTGACAAAGGAAATATCCTCATAGGAAAACCAAAAAGAAGATTTCTGAGAAACTGCTTTGTGATGTGTGAATTCAACTCACAGATTTACACCTTTGTTTTGCTGGAGCTGCTTGCTAACATTATTTTTGTGGAATCTGTAAAGGGATATTCACGAGTGCTTTGAGGCCTACAGTGAACAAGAAAATATCCTCAGAAAAAAATAGAAAGAAGCATTCTGAGAAACCACTTTATGATGTGTTAATTCATCTCACAGAGATACAATTTTCCTTTAATTGATCAGTTTGGTAGCATTGTTTATGGGGAATCTGAGAAGGCATATTATGGATCGCATTGAAGAATATGGTGGCAAAGGAAATATCCTGATATATAAACGAAAAGGAAGCTTTCAGAAAAAGTTCCTTGTGATGTGTGAGTTCATCTCACAGAGTTGCACGTTTCTTTTCATGGATCAGTTTGGTAGCACAGTTTTTGGGGTATCTGAGAAGGGATACTTAGGATCGCATTGAAGAGTATGGTGACCATTGAAATATCCTCATATAAAAACTAGAAAGAAGCTTTCTGAGAAAGCTTTTTGTGATGTGTGAATTCCTCTCACAGAGTTACACCTCTCTTTTAATGGAACAGTGTGCTAACACTGTTTTCATGGAATCTGTGAAGGGATATTTGGGAGAGCATTGAGGCCTTTGGTGAAAAAGGAAATATCCTCAGATAAAAACTAGAAAGAAGCTTCCTGAGACACTGGTTCGTGATGAGTGAATTCAACTTACAGTGTTACACTGTTCTTTTCATTGAGCAGTTTTCTAACACTGTTTTCTTGGAATCTGCAGTGTGATATTATGGAGCGCATCGAAACTTATGGTGACAAAGAAACTATCCTCAGACAAAAACTAGAAAGAAGCTTTTTAAGACTGCTTTGTGACGAGTTAATTCAATTCACAGAGTTACACGATTCTTTTCATGGTTCAGTTTGGTAGCACTGTTTTTGGGGAATCTGAGAGGGGATATTTTGGATCACATTGAAGCCTATGGTGTCAAAGGAAATAGCCTCAGATAAAAACTAGAAAGTTTTCTGAGAAAGTTCTTGGAGATGTTTGAATTCATCTCACAGACTTATACCTTTCTTTTCATGGAGCCATTTGCTAACACCATTTTCATGGAATCTGCAAAGGGATACTTGGCAGTGCATTGAGGCCTATAGTAAACAAGGAAATATCCTTGGATAAAAACTGGAAAGAAGCTTTTTGAGAAACTGCTTTGGGATGTGTGAATTCTTCTTACAGAGACACACCATTCTTTTCATTGAGCAGCTTGTTAACACTGTTTTCGTGGAATCTGCAATAGGATATTTCGGAGTACATTGAAGCCTATAGTGACAAAGTCATAATCCTCAGGTAAAAATCAAAAAGAAGTTTTCTGTGAAACTGCTTTGGGATTGGTGAATTCACATCACAGAGTTACACTTTTTTTTACTGAGAAACTTGCCAACACTATATTCGTGGAATCTGGAATGGGGTATTCTGTAGCGCAATGAGGAATATGGTGAAAAGGGATATAAACTCTGATAAAAACTAGAAAGAACCTTCCTGAGAAACATCTGTGAGATGTGTGAACTCATCAATCAGAGTTACAAAACTGTTTTTATAGAGTTGTCTGGTAGCACTATTTTTGGGGATCTGAGAAGGCATATGTTGAATTACATTGAAGTCTACAGTGAAAAGGAAATATTCTCAGATTAAAATTAGAAAAAAGGTTCTGTGAAACTCCTTAGTGATTGTGAATTCATCTCACAGAGTTAAACTGTTCTTTTCATTGAGCAGTTTGCTAACACTGTTTTCTTGGAATCTGCTATGGCATATTTCTAACTGTATTGAAGCCTATGGTGACAATGGAAATATCCTAATATAAAAACTAGAAAGAAGCTTTCTGATATACCACTGTGTGATGTGTTAATTTATCTCACTGTGTTTCATGATGCTTTTCATGAATCAGTTTGTTAGCACTGCTTTTGTGGAATTTGAGAGAGGATATTTTGGATCACTTTGAAGCCAATGGTGACAAAGAAAATATCCTCAGATAAAAACTAGAAAGAAGCTTTCTGAGAAAGTCCTTTGTGATACGTGAATTTATCTCACAGAATTAAAGCTCTCTTTTCACGTAGCATTTTGGTAACACTGTTTTTGTGGAATCTGCAATAGGATATTTGGGAGCACATTGAAGCCTATGGTGACAAAGAAAATATCCTCAGATAAAAACCAAAAAGCAGTTTTTTGAGAAACTGTTTTGTGATGTGTGAATTCATCTCATAGAATTACACCGTTCTTTTAAATGAGCAGTATACTAACACTGTTTCTTGGAATCTACAAAGAGATATTTCGGAGTGCATTGAAGCCCAAGATGGCAAAAGAGATACCCGCATATAAAACCTAGAAAGAATCTTTCTGAGGGAACGCTTTCTGATGTGTTAATTCTTCTCACAGAGTTACATGATTCTTTTCATGGAGCAGTTTCATAACACTGTTTTTGTGGAATCTGAGAGGGGAATTTATGGATCACATTGAAGCCTATGGTGACAAAGGATATATCCTGAGATAAAAACTAGGAAGAACCTTTCTAAGAAAGTCCTTTGTGACGTGTGAATCATCTTACAGACTTACACCTTTCTTTTCATGGAGAGGCTTGCTCAAACTGTTTTCGTGCAATCTGCAAAGGAATATTTGGGAGCACATTGAGGCCTATTGTGAAAAAGGGATTATCCTCAGATAAAAACTAGAAAGAAGCTTTCTGAGAGGCTATGCTGTGATGCGTGAATACATTTCACAGAGTTACACCTTTCTTTTCATTGAACAGTTTGCTAACACTGTTTTCTTGGAATCTGCAATGGGATATTTTGGAGTGCATTGAAGCTTATGATGTCAAAGGAAATATCCTCAGACAAAAACTAGAAAGAAGCTTTCTGAGAAACTTCTTTGTGATGTGTGAATACATCTCACAGAGTTACACCTTTCTTTCCATGAAGCAGTTTGCTAACACTGTTTTCTTGTAATCTGCAAGGGGATTTTTGGGAACACATTGTGGCCTATTGTGAAAAACTAAATATCCTCAGATAAAAACCAAAAAGGAGCTTTCTGAGAAACTGCTTTGTGATGTGTGAATTCATCTCACAGATTTACACTGTTCTATTCTTTGAGCAGATTGATAACACTGTTCTCACGGAATCTGCAATAGGATATTTTGGAGCGCCTAGATGTCTATGGTGATGAAGGAACTATCCTCAGATAAAAAACAAAAGGGAGGTTTCTGTGAAACTGCTTTATAATTTGTTAATTAATCTCACAGAATTACATGATTCTTTTCATGTATCATTTTGATAGCACTTTTTGGAGAAATCTGAGAAACAATATTTTGCATCACATTGATGCCTATTATTACAAAGGAAATATCCTCTGATGAAAACTAGAAAGACTCTTTCTGAAAAAGATCTTTGTGATGTGTGAATTCATCTCACAGAGTTACACCTTTCTCTTCATGGAGCAGTTTGCTAACACTTTTTTCGTGGAATCTGAAAAGGTATATTTGGGAGCACATTGAGGTCTATAGTGAAAAGATATTTCCTGAGATGAAAACTAGAAAGAAGCTTTCTGAGAACTCCTTTGTGATATGTGAATTCATCTCTCAGAGTTACATTGTTCTTTTCTTAGAGCAGTGTGATAACACTGTTTACGTGGAATCTGCAAAAGGATATTTGAGAGGACATTGAAGCTTAGGGAGACAAAGGAATTATCCTCAGACAAAAACTAGAAAGAAAGTTTCTGAGAAACTTCTTTTTGATGTTAAATTCATCCCACAGAGTTACATGATTCTTTCTGTGGATCAGTTTGATAACACTGTTTTTCATTAGTTTGAGAAGGGATATTTGTCATTGCATTGAAGCTTATGGTGACCAAGGAAATATTGTTAGATAAAAACCAAAAAGAAGCTTTCTGTGAAACTGCTTTGTGATGCATGAATTCAACTCATAGAATTACACTGTGTTTTTCATTGAGCAGTTTGATAACACTGTTTTCATGCAATCTGCAACAGGATATTTGGGAGCGCATTGAAGCCTATATTGAAAAAGTAAATATCCTCAGATAAAAACCAAAAAGAAGCTTTCTGAGAGACTGCTTTGTGATTTGTGAATTCATCTCATAGAGTTACACCTTTCTTTTCATAGAGCAGTTTGGTAGTACTCTTTTTGGGGAACCTGAGAAGGGATATCTTGGATCGCATTGAAGCCTATGGTGAGAAAGGAAATATCCTCAGATAAAAACTAGAAGGAAGATTTCTGAGAAACTGCTTTGTGATGTGTGTATTCATCTCACAGAGTACACCACTCCTTTCATGGAGCACTTTACTAACACTCTTTTCATGGAATCTGTGATAGGATATTTCAGAGTGCATTGAAACCTATGGTGACAAATGAAATATCCTCAGACAAAAACCAAAAGGAATCTTTCTGTGAAACTGCTTTGTAATGTGTGAATTCACTGTTTTCTTGGAATAATTAATGGGATATTTTGGAGCACTTTGAAGCTTATAGTGACAAGAAAATATCCTCATATAAAAACTAGAAAGAAGCTTTCTGAGAAACGAATTTGTGATATGTTAGTTCATCTCACAGAGTTACACGATTCTTTTCATGGATCTGTTTGGTAGCACTGTTTTGGGGGAATCTGAGGAGGGATATATTGGATCACATTGAAACCTATAGTGTCAAAGGAAATAACCTCAGATAAAAATTAGAAAGAAGCTTTCTGAGAAAGTTCTTTGTGATGTTTGAATTCATCTCACAGTGTTACACCTTTCTTTCCAAATAGCAGTTTGGTAACACTATTTTCATGGAATCTGAGAAGAGATCTTTGGGAGCGCATTGAGACCTATAGTGAAAAAGGAAATATCCTCAGATAAAACTAGAAAGAAGCTTTCTGACAACCTGCTTTGTGATTTGTGAATTCATCTCACAGAGTTACATGATTCTTTTCATGGAGCATTATGGTAGTACTGTTTTGGGTAATCTGAGAAGGGGTATTTTGGATTGCATTGAAGCCTATGGTGACAAGGGAAATATCCCCAGATAAAAACTAGAAAGAAGCTTTCTGAGAAACTTCTTTGTGATGTGTGAATTCATCTCAGAGTGTTACACCTTACTTTTCTTGGAGCAGTTTACTAACACCGTTGTCTTGGAATCTGCAAAGGGATATTTGGGAGTGCATTGAAGCGTACAGTGAATAAGGAAGTATCCTCAGATAATAACTAGAAAGAAACTTTCAGAGAAACTGCTTTCTGATGTTTGAATTCATCTCACAAATTTACACCGTTCTTTTCATTGAGCAGCTTGATAGCACTGTTTTCTTGGTATCTGCAATATTATATTTTGGAACACATTGAAGCTTAGGGTCAGTAAGGAAATATATTCAGACAAAAATTAGAAAGAAGTTTTCTGAGAATTTGCTTTGTGATATGTGAATTCATCACACCAACTTACACGATTCTTTTCATGGAGCACTTTGGTAGTGCTATTTTTGTCATGTCTGATAAGGGATATTTGGGAGCAATGGAAGTCAATGGTGGAAAAGGAAATATCCTGAGATAAAAACTAGAAAGAAGCTTTCTGTGAAATTTATTTGTGATGTATAAATTCATCACACAGAGTTAAACTTTTGTTTTCTTTGAGTAGTTTGGTAGCATTGTTTTAATGGAATCTGCAAAGGGATATTTGGGAGTTCCTAGAGGCTTTTGGTGAAAAAGAAAATAACTGCAGATAAAAACTGTAGAGAAGCTATTCGAGAAATGATTTTATGATGTGTGTATTCATCTCATAGAGTTTAACCTCTTTATTGATTGAACAATTTGGCATCACTGTTTTCATGTTATCTGAGAGGAGTTATTTGGGAGCACATTGAAGCCTAGGGTGACAAGGGAAATACCCTCAGATAACAACCAAGAAGAAGCTTTCTGTGAAACTGCTTTGTGATGTATGAATTCATTTCACAGAGTTTTACTGTTCTTTACATTGAGAAGTTTGTTAATACTATTTTTGATTAATCTGCAATGGAATTTCAGGAACGCATTTAGGAATATGGCAAAAAAGGAAATATCCTCAGAAAAAAACTAGAAAGACGTTTTCTGAGAAACAGTTTTGTGACATGTGAATTCATCTCACAGAGTTATACCATTCTATTAATGGAACAGTTTGGTAGCACTGTTTTTGGGGATCCGAGAAGGGATATTTTGGATTGCATTGAAGCCTATGGTGACAAAGGAAATATCCTCAGATAAAATCTAGAAAGAAACTTTCTGAGAAACTTCTTTGTGATGTGTGAATTCACCTCATGGAGTCTCACTACTCTTTTCATGGATCACTTTGGTAGCACTGTTTTTGGGGAATCTGAGAAGGGAAATTTTGGATCTCATTGAAGCCTGTGGTGGAAAAGGAAATATCCTCAGATAAGAAGCAAAAAACTTTCTGAGAAGCTGCTTTGTGGTGTGTGAATTCATCTCACAGAGTTACACCATTCTTTTCATTGAGAAGTTTGCTAACACATTTTTTGTGGCATCTGCAAAGAGATATTCACGAGCTCATTGAGACCTCTGGTGAAAAAGGAAATATCCTCAGACAAAAACAAGAAAGAAGCTTTCCGAGAAGCTGCTTTGTGATGTGTGAATTCATCTCACAGAGTTATAGAGTTCTTTTCATTGAGAAGTTTGCTAACACTGTTTTCTTGGAATCTGCAATGGGATATTTTGGGGCACATTGAACATTATGGAGACAAAGGAAATATCCTCTGACAAAAACTAGAAAGAATCTTTCTCAGAAACTTGTTTGTGATGTGAGAATTCGTCTTGGAGCGTTACAATGTTGTTTTCATTGAGTAGTTTGCTAAAACTGTTTTCTTAGGATCTGCAATCAGATATTTCAGAGCATATTCAAGCTTATGGTGACAAAGCAAATATCATCATATAAAAACTAGAAAGAAGCTTTCTGAGAAACTGCTTTGTGATTTGTGAGTTCATCTCACAGATATACACCATTCCTTTCATGGAGCAGTTTAGTAGCACTGTTTTTGAGGAATCTGAGAAGGGATATTTTGGATCGCATTGAAGCCTATGGTGACAAAGGAAATATTCTCTTATAAAAACTAGAAAGAAGATTTGTGAGAAATTGCTTTGTGATGTGATAATTTATCTAACAGAGTTACACGATTGTTTTCATGGATCAGTTTAGTAGCACTGTTTTTGGGGAATCTGCAATAGGATATTTGGGAGTGAATTGAAGCCTATGGTGACAAAGGAATTATACTCAGAAAAAAAAAGAAACTTTTTGAGAAACTGCTTTGTGATGTGTTGAGTTCTCTCAGAGATTTACACCTTTATTTTCATGGAGCTGTTTGCTAACACTATTTTCGTGGGATCTGCAAAGGGATATTCATGAGCATATTGAGGCCTTTTTTGAAAAACAAAAATATCCTCAGACTAAAACTAGAAAGAAGCTTTCTGAGAAACTGGTTTGTGATTTGTGAATTCATCTCAAAGCGTTTCACAATTCTTTTCATGGAGCAGTTTGTTAGTACTGTTTTCTTGGAATCCGCAATGGGATATTTTGGAGCACATTGAAGCTTATGATGAAAATGGAAATATCCTAATATAAAGACTAGAAAGAAGATTTCTGAGAAAGTCCTTTGTGATGTGTTAATTCATCTCACAGAATTACCCTTTTTTTTTCCATGGAGCAGTTTGTTAGTACTGTTTTGGGGGAATATGAGAAAGGATATCTTGGATCCCTTCTCATAATGAAACCATGAGTGACAAAGGAAATATCCTCAGATAAAAACTAGAAAGAAGCATTCTGAGAAATTTCTTTGTGTTGTGTGAATTCACCTCACAGAGGTACACTGGTCTTTTCATTGAGCAGTCTGCTAACACTGTTTTCCTGGAATCTGTAATAGGATATTTGGGAGTGCATTGTAGCCTAAGGTGACAAAGGTAATATCCTGAAATAAAAACAGAAAAGAAGCATTCTGAGAAACTGATTTGTGATGTGTTATTTTGTCTCCCAGAGTTACACAGTTCTTTTCATTGAGCAGTTTGCTAACACTGTTTTCCTGGAATCCGCAAAGGGGGATATTTCAGAGCGCATTGAACCTTATGGTGACAAAGGAAATATCCTCAGACAAAAACTACAAAGAAGCTTTCTGACAAACTACTTTCTAATTTGTGAATTCATCTCACAGAGTTACAATTTCCTTTCATGGAGTAGTTTGTTAGCAATGCTTTTGGAGAATCTGAGAAGGAATATTTTAGATCACCTTGAAGCCTATGCTGACAAAGGAAATATCCTCAGATAAAACTAGAAAAAGCTAACTGAGAAATTTCCTCCTGATGTGTGAATTCATCTCACAGTGTTACAGGTTTCCTTTCCTGGAGCATTTTGCTAACATTGCTTTCTTGGAATCTGTAAAGGGATATTTGGGAGCATATTGGGGCCTATGTTGAAAAAAGAAATATCCTCACATAAAAACTAAAAAGAAGCTTTCTGAGAAAGTGCTTTGTGATGTGTGAATTCATCTCAGAGAGTTACAATGTTGTTTTCATTGATCAGTTTGCTAAGACTGTTTTTCTGGAATCTGCAATAAGATGCTTGGGAGCTCATTGAAGACTATGGTGACAAAGGATATATTCTCAGTTAAAAAACAAAAAGAAACCTTCAGAGAAACCCCTTTGTGATGTGTGAATTCATCTCACAAAGCTACACTGTTCTTATCATTGAGCAGTTTGCTTACTCTGTTTTCTTGGTATCTGTAATGGGATATTTCAGAGCGCATTGAACCTTAGGGAGACAAAGGAAATACCATCATATTAAAACAAGAAAGAAACTTTCTGAGAAACTGCTTTGTGATCTGATAATTTCTCTCACAGAGTTACATGATTTTTTTTCATGAAGCAGTTTGGTAGCACGGTTTTTGGGGAATCTCAGAAGGGATATTTTGGATTACATTGAAGCCTAGGGTGACAAAGGAAATATCCTCAGATAAAAACTAGAAAGGAGCTTTCTGAGAAACTGCTTTGTGATGTTTGAATTCATCTCACAGAGTTACACTATTCTTTTCATTGAGCAGTTTGCTAACACTGTTTTGTTGGAATCTGCAATGGGATGTTTCAGAGTGCATTGAAGCTTATGTTGACAAAGGATATTTCCTTTTTCACCATAGGACACAGAGCCTATGTTGACAAAGGAAATATACTCAGATAAAAACTGGAAAGAATCTTTCAGAGAAACTGCCTTGTGATGTGTGTATTCGTCTCACAGAGTAGCACAATTCCTTTCTTGGAGCAGTTTGCTAACACTGTTTTCGTGAAATCTGCAAGGGAATATTTGGGCGTGCATTGAAGCGTATGGTGACAAAGGAAATATCCTCAGACAAAAACCAAAAAGAAGCTTTCTGAGATACTGCTTTGTGATGTGTGAATTCATCTCACAGATTTACACCTTTCTTTTCATGAAGCAGTTTATTAACACTGTTTTCATGGAATCTGCAAAGGAATATTTGGGAGCACTTTGAGGCCTATGGTGAAAAAGGAAATATCCTCAGACAAAAACTAGAAAGAAGTTTTCCGAGAAACTGCTTTGTTTTGTGTAAATTCATCTCACAGAGGTAAATCACCTTTTTCATTAAGCACTTTGGTAACACTGTTTTTGTGGAATATGCAAAGGGATACTTGAGAGCGGATAGGGGCCAATGTTGAATAAGGAAATATCTTCAGGTAAAACCTGGAGAGAAAGTTTCTGATAACACCTTTGTGATGTGTGCATTCATGTCATAGAGGTAAAGCTTTCTGTTGAGAGAGCAGTTTGGCATCACTGATTTTGTGGTGTCTGATAAGGGATATTTGGGAGTGCATGGAATCCAATGGTGGAAAAGGAAATATCCTGAGATGAAAACTAGAAAGAAGCTGTCTGAGAAATTTCTTTGAGATGGGTGAATTCATCACACAGAATTAAACGCTTGCTTTCTATGAACAGTTTGGTAGCACTATTTTTATGGAATCTGCAAAGGGATATTCAGGGGCTCCTAGAGGCCTATGGTGAAAAGGAAATAACGTCAGATAAAAACTGGAGAGAAGCTCTTCGAGAAAAGGTTTTGTGTTGTGTGTATTCAGTTCATAGAAGTTAACCTTTTTGTGGATTGAGCAGTTTATCATCACTGTTTTTGTGGTATCTGAGGAGGGATATTTGGAAGTACATTGAAGCTTATGGTGGAAAAGAAAATATCTTCAGAGAAAAACTAGAAAGAAGCTTCCTGAGAAACAGCTTTGTGATGGGTGAATTTATCTCACAGTGTTAAAACTTTCTTTTCATTGTGCAGTTTGGTAGCACTGTTTTTGTGGAATCTGCAGAGGGTTATTTTGGAGCACATAGAATCCTAAGGTGAAAATAGAAAATTCTTCAGGTAAAAACTGGAGAGAAGATTTTGGAGAAGCTCCTTTGTGATGTGAGCATTCATCTCATAGAGTGAAAACTTTTTTTGTGGAAGCACTTTGGCATCTCTGTTTTTGTGGTGTCTGTGTACGGATAATAGGGAGCACATTGAACCCTGTGGTGGAAAATGAAATATCCTCATATAAAAACTAGAAAGAAGCTTTCTGAAATACTGCTTTGTGTGTGTTAATTCATCTCACAGAGTAACATGATTCTTTTCATGGATCAGTTTGGTAGCACTATTTTTGGGGAATCTGAGAAGGGATACTTTATATCTCTTTGAAGCCTGTGGTGACAAAGGAAATATCCTTAGATTTAAAGTAGAAAGAAGCTTTCTGAGAAACTTCTTTGTAATGTGTGAATTCATCTTTCAGAGTTACACCAGTATTTTAATTGATCAGTTTGCTAACATTGTTTTCGTGGAATCTGCAAATGTATATATTGGAGTACATTGAGGCCTCAGATGAAAAAGAAAATATTATCAGATAAAAATAGAAAGAATTTTTCTGAGAAAGTGCTTTATGATGTGTGAATACATCTCACAGTATTACACTGTAGTTTTCATTGAGCAGTTTACTAACACGGTTTTCCTGGAATCTGCAATGGGATATTTTGCAGTCCATTGAAGCTTTTGTTGACATAGGAAACATCCTCATATAAAAGCTAGAAAGAGGTTTTCTGAGAAACTGCTTTGTGATGTGTTAATTCACCTCACAGAGTTACATGATGTTTTTCATGAGTCAGTTTGGTAGCAGTGTTTTTGGGGAATCTGAGAATTCATATTCTGAATCACATTGAAGCTATGGTGAAATAGGAAATATCCACAGATAAAACAAGCAGGAATCTTTCTGAGAAAGTTCTTTGTGATGGGTGAACTCATCTCAGAATGTTACAACTTTCTTTACAAGGAGCAGTTTGCTAACACTGTTTTCATGGAATCTGCAATGAGACATTCTGGAGTGCATTGAGGCCTATAGTACAAAAGTAAATATCCTCACGTAAAAACTAGAAGGAAACTTTCTGAGAAACAGCTTTGTGATGCGTGAATTCATCTTACAGAGTTACACCACTGTTTTCATTGAGCAGCTTGTTAACACTGTTTTCGGTGTATCTACAATAGGGTATTTGGGAACGCTTTGAAGCCTATGGTGACATAGGAAATATGCTCAGATAAAAACCAAAAAGAAGCTTTCTGTGAAACTGCATTGTGATCTGTGAATCCATCTCACTGAATAACAGTTCTTTTCGTTGAAAAGTTTGCTAACACTTTTTTCATTTGGTCTGCAATTGGATATTCGGGAGTGCATTGAGAAATATTGTGAAAAAAAAATCCTCAGATAAAAACTAGAAGGAAGCTTTCTGAGACACCGCTTTGTGATGTGTGAATTGATCTCACAGAGTTACGCTGCTCTTTGCATTGAGCAGTTTGCTTACACTGTTTTCTTGGAATCCGAAATCTGATATTTCTGAGCACATTGAAGCTTATGGTGACAAAGTAAATATCCTCATATAAAAACCAGAAAGATGTTTTCTGAGAAGCCGTTTTCTGATGTGTTGATTCACCTCACAAAGTTACATGATTGCTTTCTTGGAACAGTTTAGTAACACTGTTTTTGGTGCATCTGAGAAGGGGTATTTTGGATCACATTGAAACCTGTGGTGACAAAGGAAATATCCTCAGATAAAAACTAGAAAGAAGCTTTCTGTGAAAGTCGTTTGTGATGTGTGAATTCATCTCACAGAAATACACATTTCTTTTCATGGAGCAGTATGCTAATACTGTTTTCGTGGAATCTGCAAAGGGATATTTGGGAGTGCTTTGAGGCCTATGGTGAAAAAGGAAATATCCTTAGATAAAAAATAGAAAGAAGTTTTATGAGAAACTAGTTTGCCATGTGTGAATTCATCTCACAGAGTTACACCTTTCTATTCATTGAGCAGTTTGGTAACACTCTTTTTGGGGAATCTGCAGAGGGATTTTCTGGAGCTCATAGAGGCCTATGGTGAAAAAGAGAATATCAACAGACAAGAACTGGAGAGAAGATTTTTGAGAAACTGTTTTGTGATATGTGTATTCATCTCATAGAGATAAATCATTTTGTTGGTTGAGCAGTTTTTCATCACTGTTTCTGTGGTGTCTGAGAAGCGATATTTGGGAGCATATTGAGGCTGATGGTTGAAAAGTGAATATACACAGATAAAAACTAGAAAGGAGCTTTCTGAGAAATTTCTTTGTGATAGGTGAATTCATCTACCAGAGGTTAACCATTCTTTTCATTGAGCAGTTTGGTAACCCTGTTTTTGTGGTATATACAAAGGGATATTAGGAGTGCAGGAAGCCTATGGTGACAAAGGAAATACCCTCAGGTAAAAACTTGAAAGAAGCTTTCTGAGAGGCTGTTTTGTGATGGGCAAATTCATCTCACAGAGTTTAATCTTTCTTTTCATTGAGGAGTTTGTTAGCACTCTTTTTGTGGAATATGCAAGGGATATTCAGAAGCGAATAGAGGCCAATGTTGAAAAAAGAAATATCTTCAGGTAAAACAGGAGAGAAAGTTTCTGATAACTTCTTTATGATGTGTGCATTCATCTCATAGAGGTAAAGATTTCTGTTGAGAGAGTGGTTTGGCATCACTGTTTTTGTGGTTTCTGACAAGGGATAATTTGGAGCGCATGTAGGCGGTTGGTGGAAAAGGAAATATCCTGAGATAAAAACTAGAAAGAAGCTTTCTGAGAAATTTCTTTGGGATGCATGAATTCATCACACATAATTACATGTTTATTTTCTTTGAGCAGTTTGGTAGCACTGTTTATATGGAATCTGCAAAGGGATATTCAGGAGCTCCTAGAGGCCTATGGTGAGAAAGGAAATAACTTCAGATGAAAAATGGAGAGAAGCTCTTCAGGAAACGGTTCTGTGATGTGTGTATTCATCTCATAAAGTTTAACCATTTTTTTTTTTGAGTAGTTCATCCTCACTGTTTGTGTGGTATCTGCAAGGAGTTATTTGGGAGCACATTGAAGCCTATGGTGAAAAGGGAAATATCCTCAGATTTAAACTAGAAAGAAGCTTTCTGAGAAACTGCTTTGTGATATGTGAATTTATCTCACAGAGTTAAATCTTTTTTTAATTGAGCAGTTTGGTCAAATTGCTTTTGTGGAATCTGCAAAGGGATATTTGGGAGCGCATAGATTCCAATGGCAAAAAGGGAAATATCTTCATGTAAAAACTAAAGAGAAGCTTTCTGAGAAACACCTTTGTGATGTATGCATTCATCCCATAGAGCTAAATGTTTCTGTTGAGGGAGCAGCTTGGCATCACCGTTCTTGTGATAGCTGAGAAGGAATATTTGGGAGCACATTGAAGCCTACAGTGGAAAAGAAAATATCCTCAGATAAAAACTGGAAAGAAGCCTGCTGAGAAGCTACTTTCTGATGGCTGAATTTATCTCACAGAGTTAAATCTTTCTTTTCATTGCACAGTTTGGTAGCACGGTTTTAGGAAATCTGCAGAGGGATATTTGGGAACACATAGAGGCCAAAGGTGTAAAAAGAAAATTCTTCAGGTAAAAACAGGAGATAAGATTTCAGAGAAACTCCTTTGTGATGTGTGCATTCATCTCATAGAGCTAAACGTTTCTGTTGAGGGAGCACTTTGGCATCACTGTTTCTGTGGTATCTGGGAAGGGATATTTGGGAGCACATTGAATCCTAAGTTGGAAAAGGAAATATCTTAATATAAAAAATAGAAGCTTTCTGAGAAACCACTTTGTGATGTGTTAATTAATCTCACAGAGTTACATGATTCTTTTCATGGATCAATTTGGTAGCACTGTTTTTGGAGAATCTGACAAGGGATATTTTGATTTGCATTGAAGCCTATGGTGACAAAGGAAATCTCCTCAGTAAAAAACTAGAAAGAAACTTTCTGAGCAAGTTCCTTGTGATGTGTGAATTCATCTCAGAAAGTTACACCTTTCTTTTCATGGAGCAGTTTGCTAACAGTTTTCATGGAATCTGTAATGGGATATTCTGGAGTGCATTGAGGCCTATAGTGAAAAAGTAAATATACTCATGTAACAACGAGAAGGAAGCTTCCTGAGAAACAGCTTTGTGATGTGTGAATTCATCTTACAGAGTTACACAGTTCTTTTCATTGAGAAGTTTGATAACACTGTTTTCATGGAATCCGCAATAGGGTATTTAGGAGCACATTGAAGCCTGTAATGACAAAGGAAATATCCTCAGATAAAAAACAAAAAGAAGCTTCGGTGAAACTGTTTTGTGATGTGTGAATTCATCTCACCGAATAACACCATTCTTTTCATTGAGAAGCTTGCTAACACTTTTTTCGTTTAATCTGCAATGGGATATTCAGGAGGACATTGAGAAATATGGTGAAAAAGGAAATATTCTCAGAAAAAAACTGGAAAGAAGCTTTCTGAGAAACTGCTTTGTGATGTGTGATTTCACCTCACAGAGTTACACTGTTCTTTGCATTGCACATTTTGTTTACACTGTTTTCTTGGAATCTACAATCTGATATTTCTGAGCGATTTGAAGCTTATGGTGAAAAAGTAAATACCCTCATATGAAAACTAGAAGAAAGCTTTCAGAGAAGTAATTTTCTGTTCTGTTAATTCATCTCACAAATTTACATGATTCTTTTCATGGAACACTTTGGTAGCACTGTTTTTGGTGCATCTGAGAAGGGATAGTTGTATCGTTTTGAAACCTATGGTGACAAAGGAAATATCTTCAGATAAAAACTAGAAAGAAGATTTCTGAAAAACTGCTTTGTGATGTGGGAATTCATCTCACAGATTTACACCATTTTTTTATGCAGCAGTTTGGTATTACTCTTGTTGGGGAATCTGCAATAGGATATTTGGAAGTGCATTGAAGCTTATGGTGGCAATGAAAATATCCTCAGACAATAACCAAAAGGAAGTTGTCCACGAAATTGATTCGTGATGTGTCAATTCATATCAAACATTTACACCTTTTTTTTCATGGAGCAGTCTACTATCACTGTTTTTGTGGAATCTGCAAAGGGATATTCACGAGTGCATTAAGGACTATGGTGAAAAAGGAAATATCCTCAGATAAAAACTAGAAAGAAGATTTCTGAGAAACTGCTTTGTGATTTGTGAATTCAACTCACAGAGTTACACGACTCTTTTCATGGAGCAGTTTTGTAGCACTGTTTTTGGAGAATCTGAGAAGGGATATTTTGGATCGCATTGAAGCCAATTTTGACAAAGGAAATATCCTCAGATAAAAACTAGAAAGAAGCTTTCTGAGAAACTGCCTTGTGATGTGTGAATGCATCTCACAGAGATACACCTTTCCTTTCATGGAACAGTTTGCTAAAACTGTTTTTGTGGAATCTGCAAAGAGATATTTGAGAGCGCTTTGAGACCTATGGTGAAAAAAGAAATATCCTCAAATTAAAACTAGAAAGAAGCTTTCTGAGAAACTGCATTGTGAAGGGTGTGTTCATCTCATAGAGGTAAACGTTTCTGTTGAGGGAGCACTTTGGTAACACTGTTTATCTGGTGTCTGAGAAGGGATATTTGGGAGTGCATTGAAGCCTATAGTGGAAAAGGAAATATCCTCATATAAAAACTAGAAAGAAGCTTTCTGAAAAACTGCTTTGTAATGTGTTAATTCATCTCACAGAGTTATACAATTAGCAGTTTGGTAGCACTGTTTTGGGGAAAACTGAGAGGGATATTTCAGATCACATTTAAGCCTAAGGTGACAAAGGAAATATCCTCAGGTAAAAATTGGAAGAAAGCTTTCTGAGAAAGTTCTTTGTGATGTGTGAATTCATCTAAAAGGGTTACACCTTTATTTCATGGAGCAGTTTGCTAACACTGGTTTCATGGAATCTGCAAAGGGATATTTGGGAATGCATTGAGGCCTATATTGAAAAAGGAAATACCTTCAGATAAAAGCTAGAAAGAAGCTTTCTGAGAAACTGCTTGGTGATGTGTGACTTCATCTCACAGAGTTACACCGTCCTTTCTATTAAGCAGTTTGGTAACAATGTTTTCATGGAATCTTCAATGGAATACTTTGGAGTGCGTTGAAGCCTAGGGTGACATAGAAAATATCCTCAGATAAAAACCAAAAAGAAGCTTTCTGAGAAACTGCCTTGGGATGTCTGAATTCAACTCACACAGTTGCACTGTTCTTTTCATTGATCAGTTTCCTACAACTGTTTTCTTGGAATCTGCAGTAGGATATTTCAGAGTGCATTGAAGCTTAGGGCGACAAAGGAAATATCCTCATATAAAAACTAGAAAGAAGCTTTCTGAGAAAGTGCTTTGTAATGGGTCAATTTGTCTCGAAGAGTTACACTTTTCTTTTCATTGAGCCATTTGGTAGCACTGTTTTTGGGGAATCTGCAAAGGGATTTCGGGATCTCACAGAGGCCTATGATGAAAAAAGGAAATACCTGCAGATAAAAACTGGAGAGAAGGTTTTTGAGAAAATGTTTTGTGATGTATGTATTCACCTCACAGAGATAAACCATTTTGTTTATTGAACAGTATGTCCTCACTATTTTTGTGGTGTCTGAGAATTAATATTTGGGAGCGCATTGAGGCTGATGGTGGAAAAGTAAATATGCACAGATAAAAACTGGAAAGGAGCTTTCTGAGAAATTTCTTTGTGATGGGTGAATTCATCTCCCAGAGGTAAACCACTGTTTTCAATGAGCAGTTTGATAACCCTGTTTTTGTGGAATCCACAACGTGATATTCAGAGCACAGAGAAGCCTATGGTGAAAAAGGAAACAGAGGAAATTTCCTCATAGAAAAAGTAGAAAGAAGCTTTCTGAGAAATTGCTTTGTGATGTGTTAATTCATCTCAAAGAGTTACATGAATCTTTTCCTGGATCAGTTTGGTAGCACTGTTTTGGGGGTATGAGAGAAGCTTTCTGAGAATCTTCTTTGTGATGTGTGTATTCACCTCATAGAGCTAAACGTTACTGTTGAGGGAGAACTTTGGCATCACTGTTTTTGTGGTGTCAGAGAAGGGATATTTGGGAGCACATTGAAGCCAATGGTTTAAAAGGAAATATCCGCATATGAAAACTAGAAAGAAGTTTTCTGAGAAACAGTTTTGTGATGTGTGAATTCATCTCACAGAGTTACACCATTCTTTTCATGGAGCAATTTGGTAGCACTGTATTTGGGGAATCTGAGAAGAGATATTTTGGATTGCATTGAAGCCTATGGTGATAAAGGGAATATCCTCAGACAAAAACTAGAAAGAAGCATTCTGAAAAACTGCTTTATGATGTGTGAATTCATCCTACAGAGTTTCACCATTCTTTTCATTAAGCAGTTTGATAACACTGTTTTCATGAAATCTGCAATAGGATATTTTGGAGTGCGTTGAAATCTATGGTGACAAAGGAAATATCCACAGATAAAAGTCCAAAAAGAAGCTTTCTGTGAAACTACTTTGTGATGTGTGAATTCATCTCAGAGAGTTACACTGTTCCTTTCATTGAAAAGTTTGCTGACACTTTTTTTGTTTAATCTGCTATGGAATATTGGGGAGCATATTGATTAAAATGGTGAAAAAGGAAATATCCTCAGATAAAAACTAGAAAGAAGTTTTCTGAGAAACATCTTTGTGATATGTGAATTTATCTCACAGAGTTACACCATTCTTTTCATGGAACAGTTTGGTAGCACTGTTTTTGAGGAATCTGAGAAGAGATACTTTGGGTCATACTGAAGCCTATGGTGACAAAGGAAATATCTTCAATTAAAAACAGGAAAGAACATTTCTGAGAAACTACTTCATCACGTGTGAATTCATCTCACAGAGTTACACTGTTGTTTTCATTGAGTAGTTTGATAATACTGTTTTCGTGGAGTCTGCAATAGGATATTTGGGAGTGCATTTATGCCTACGGTGACCAAGGAACTATCCTCAGACAAAAACCAAACAGAAGCTTTCTGAGAAACTGCTTTGTGATTCGTGAATTCATCTCACAGAGCTGTACCTTTCTTTTCCTGTAACAATGTGCTAACACTGTTTTTCTGGAATTTGCAAAGGAATATTTTTGAACACTTTGAGGTCTATGGTGGAAAAGGAAATATCCGCATATAAAACCTAGATAGAAGCTTTCTGAGAAACTGCTTTGTGATATATGAATTCATCTCACAGAGTGACACAGTTCTTTTCATTGAGCAGTTTGCTAACACTGTTTTCTTAGAATCTGCATTGTGATATTTCAGAGTGCTCTGAAGGTTATGGTTACAAAGGACATATGCTCAAATAAAAACTAGAAAAAAGCATTATGAGAAACTGTTTTGTGATATGTTAATTTATCTCACAGAGTTACACGATTCTTTTCATATAGCAGTTTGGTAGCACTGTTTTGGGGAAACTGAGAAGAGATATTTTGGATCACATTGATGTCTACAGTGACTGAGGAAATGTCTTCAGATAAAAAGTAGCAGGAAGCTTTCTAAGAAACTTCTTTGTGATGTGTGAATTCACCTCAGAGAGTTAAAGCTTTCTTTTCATGGGGCAGTGTTGTAACACTGTTTTTGCGGAATCTGAGACGGGATACGTGGAATTGCATTGAAACATATGATGACAAAGGAAATATCCTCAGCTAAAATCTAGAAAGCAGATTTCTTAGAAAGTTCTTTGTGTGTGCGAATTCATCTCACAGACTTACACCTTTCTTTCCATGGAGAAGTTTGCTAACACTGTTTTCATGGAATCTGCAAAGGGATATTTGGGACAACATTGAAGCCTGTGGTGAAAAAGGAAATATCCTCAGATAAAAACCAGAAGAAAACATTCTGAGAAACTGCTTTGTGATGTGTGAATTCATCTCACTATGTTACAGTGTTCTTTTCATTGAACAGTATGCTAACAATATTTTCATATAATCTGCAATAGGATATTTTGGAATGTTTTGAAGCCTATGGTGGCAAAGGAAATATCCTCAGATAAAAACCAAAATAACCATTCTGAGAGAGTACTTTGTGATGTGTGAATTCATTTCACAGAGTTACACTGTTCTTTTTTCTTGGAATCTGCAATGGGATATTTTTGACATCTTTGAAGCTTAGGGTGACATAAGAAATAGCCTCAGAAAAAAACTAGAAAGAAGTTTCCTGAGAAACTGCTTTGTGATGTGTGAATTCATCTCACAGAGTTACACAATCTTTTCATGAAGCAGTTTGGTAGCACTGTTTTTCGGGAATCTCAGAAGTAATATTTCACATCACATTGAAGCCCATGGTGACAAAGCCCTCAGAAAAAACTAGAAAGAAGTTTCCTCAGAAACTGCTTTGTGATTTTTAATTTCATCTCAAAGAGTTACACCTTTTTTTTCATTCAGCAGTTTGGTGGAACTGTTATTGGTTAATCTGAGAAGGGATATTTTGGATCACATTGAAGCCTATGGTGACAAAGGAAATGCCCTCAGATAAAAACTAGAAAGAAATTTTCTGAGAAACGTCTTTGTGATGTGTGAATTCATCTCACAGAGTTATACATTTCTTTTCAAGGAGCAGTCTGCCTACACTGTTTTCGTGGAATCTGCAAAGGCATATATGGGATCTCATTGAGGCCTATGGTGAACAAGGAAATATCCTCAGATAAAACCTAGAGAGAAGCTATCTGAGAAACCAATTTGTGATGGATTAATTCATCCCCGAGTGTTACACTGTTCTTTTCATTGAGCAGTTTGCTAACACTGTTTTCTTGAAATCTGCAATGGGATATTTCTTAGCGCAATGAAGCTTATGGTGACAAAGGAAATATCCTCAGATAAAAACTAGAAAGAAGCTTTCTGAGAAACTGTTTCATGATGGGTTAATTCATCTCAGAGAGTTACACCGTGATTTTCATTGAGTAGTTTGTTAACATTGTTTTCATGGAATCTACATTAGGATATTTTTGAGCACACAGAAGCTTATGGTGGCAAAGGAAATATCCTCATATAAAAGTAGAAAGAAGCTTTCTGAGAAACCTCTTTGTGATGTGTTAATTCATCTCATGGAGTTACACAATTCTTTTCATTTAACCATTTGGTTGCACTGTTTTGGGGGAATCTGAGAAGGGATATTTTGGATTACCTTGAATTCTGTGATGACAAAGTAAATATCCTCAGATAAAAACTAGAAAGAAACTTTCTGAGAAAGTTCTTTGTGATGTGTGAATTCATCTACCAGACTTACACTGTTCTTTACATTGAGCAGTTTGATAACTTTGTTTTCGTGGAAACTGCAACAGGATATTTGGGAACGCATTGAATACTATGGTGACAAAGGAAATATCCTCAAATTATAGTCCAAAAAGAAGCTTTCCGAGAGATTGCTTTGTGATGTGTAAATTGATTTCACAGAATTACACTGTTTTTTTCATTGAGCAGTTTACTGTTTTCTTGGAATCTGCAATGAGATATTTCAGAGATTATTGAAGCTTTTGGTGACAAAGGAAATATCCTCAGATAAAAACCAGAAAGAAGCTTTCTGAGAAAGTTCTTTGTGATGTGTGAATTCATCTCACAGACTTACACCGTTCTTTTCATGTAGAAGTTTGCTAACACTGTTTTTGTGGAATCTGCAGTAGAATATTTGGGAGTGCCTGGAAACCTATGGTGACAAAGGAACTATCCTCAAATAAAAACAGAAAGAAGTTTTCTGTAAAAGGCTTTGTCATGTGTGAATTCACCTCATAGAGTTACACCGTTCTTTTCATTAAGACGTTTGTTAACAATTTTTTCATTTATTCTACAATGGAATATTCAAGAGTGCCTTGAGGAATATGGAGAAAACGGAAATATCCTCAGATAAACACTAGAAAGAAGTTGTGTGAGAAACTGCATTGTGATATGTGAATTAATCTAAGAGTTAAACCTTTATTTTCATGGAGCAGTTTGCTAAAGCTATTTTGATGGAATCTGCAAAAAGATATTTTTGAATGTATTGAAGCCTATAGTGAAAAAGGAAATATTCTCAAATAAAAAGTACAAAAAATCTATCTGAGAGACTGACTTGGGATGTGTGAATTCATCTCACAGATTTTCACCTTTTTAAAAATTTTTTTATTATCCTTTAAGTTAGGGTACATGTGGATAATGTGCAGGTTTGTTACATATGTATACTTGTGCCATGTTAGTGTGCTGCACCCATCATCTCGTCAGCACCCATCAACTCGTCATTTACATCAGGTATAACCCACAGTGCAATCCCTCTCCCCTCCCCCCTCCCCCACGATAGGCCCCGGTGTATGATGTTCACGTTCCCGAGTCCAAGTGATCTCATTGTTCAGTTCCCACCTATGAGTGAGAACATGCGGTGTTTGGTTTTCTGTTCTTGTGATAGTTTGCTAAGAATGATGGTTTCCAGCTGCATCCATGTCCCTACAAAGGACACTAACTCATCCTTTTTTATGGCTGCATAGTATTCCATGGTGTATATGTGCCACATTTTCTTAATCCAGTCTGTCACTGATGGACATTTGGGTTGATTCCAAGTCTTTGCTATTGTGAATAGTGCTGCAATAAACATACATGTGCATGTGTCTTCATAGCAGCATGATTTATAATCCTTTCGGTATATACCCAGTAATGGAATGGCTGGGTCATATGGTACTTCTAGTTCTAGATCCTTGAGGAATCGCCATACTGTTTTCCATAATGGTTGAACTATTTTACAATCCCACCAACAGTGTAAAAGTGTTCCTATTTCTCCACATCCTCTCCAGCCCCTGTTGTTTCCTGACTTTTTAATGATTGCCATTCTAACTGGTGTGAGATGGTATCTCATTGTGGTTTTGATTTGCATTTCTCTGATGGCCAGTGATGATGAGCATTTTTTCATGTATCTGTTGGCTGTATGAATGTCTTCTTTTGAGAAATGTCTGTTCATATCCTTTGCCCACTTTTCGATTGGGTTCTTTGTTTTTTTCTTGTAAATTTGTTTGAGTTCTTTGTAGGTTCTGATATTAGCCCTTTGTCAGATGAGTAGATTGCAAAAATTTTTCTCCTATTCTGTAGATTGCCTGTTCACTCTGATGGTAGTTTCTTTTGCTGTGCAGAAGCTCTTTAGTTTAATGAGATCCCATTTGTCAATTTTGGCTTTCATTGCCATTGCTTTTGGTGTTTTAGACATGAACTTTTTGCCCATGCCTATGTCCTGAATGGTATTACCTAGGTTTTCTTCTAGGGTTTATTATGGTATTAGATCTAAAATTTAAGTCTCTAATCCATCTTGAATTAATTTTCGTATAAGGAGTAAGGAAAGGATCCAGTTTCAGCTTTCTACTTATGGCTACCCAATTTTCCCAGCACCATTTATCAAATAGGGAATCTTTTCCCCATTTCTTGTTTCTCTCAGGTCTGTCAAAGATCAGATGGCTGTAGATGTGTGGTATTATTTCTGAGGACTCTGTTCTGTTCCATTGGTCTATCTCTCTGTCTTGGTACCACTACCATGCTGTTTTGGTTACTGTAACCTTGTAGTATAGTTTGAAGTCAGGTAGCGTGATGCCTCCAGCTTTGTTCTTTTGATTTAGGATTGTCTTGGCAATGAGGGCTCTTATTTGGTTCCATATGAACTTTAAAGCAGTTTTTTCCAATTCTGTGAAGAAACTCATTGGTAGCTTGATGGGGATGGCATTGAATCTATAAATAACCTTGGGCAGTATGGCCATTTTCACTATATTGATTCTTCCTATCCATGAGCATGGTATGTTCTTCCATTTGTTTGCGTCCTCTTTTATTTCACTGAGCAGTGGTTTGTAGTTCTTCTTGAAGAGGTCCTTTACATCCCTAGTAAGTTGGATTCCTAGGTATTTCAGTCTCTTTGAAGCAATTGTGAATGGAAGCTCATTCATGACTTGGCTCTGTTTGTCTGTTACTGGTGTATAAGAATGCTTGTGATTTTTGCACATTAATTTTGTATCCTGAGACTTTGCTGAAGTTGCTTATCAGCTGAAGGAGATTTTGGGCTGAGACAATGGGGTTTTCCAAATATACAATTATGTCATCTGCAAACAGGGACAATTTGACTTCTTCTTTTCCTAATCGAATACCTTTTATTTCTTTCTCTTGCCTGATTGCCCTAGCCAGAACTTCCAACACTATGTTGAATAGGAGTGGTGAGAGAGGGCATCCCTGTCTTGTGCCAGTTTTCAAAGGGAATTTTTCCAGTTTTTGCCCGTTCAATATGATATTGGCTGTGGGTTTGTCATAAATATTTCTTATTATTTTGGTATATGTTCCATCAATACCAAATTTATTGAGCGTTTTTAGCATGAAGGCTGTTGAATTTTGTCAAAAGCCTTTTCTGCATCTATTGAAATAATCATGTGGTTTTTGTCTTTGGTTCTGTTTATATGCTGGATTACGTTTATTGATTTGCCTATGTTGAACCAGCCTTGCATCCCAGGGATGAAGCCCACTTGATCATGGAGGATAAGCTTTTTGATGTGCTGCTGGATCCGGTTTGCCAGTATTTTATTGAGGATTTTTGCATCGATGTTCATCAGGGATATTGGTCTAAAATTCTCTTTTTCTGTTGTGTCTCTGCCAGGCTTTGGTATCAGGATGATGTTGGCCTCATAAAATGAGTTAGGGAGGATTCCCTCTTTTTCTATTGATTGGAATAGTTTCAGAAGGAATGGTACCAGCTCCTCCTTATACCTCTGGTAGAATTCAGCTGTGAATCCATCTGGTCCTGGACTTTTTTTGGTTGGTAGGCTATTAATTATTGCCTCAATTTCAGAGCCTACTATTGGTCTATTCAGGGATTCAGCTTCCTCCTGCTTTAGTCTTGGA
>NC_037679.1:172366-257191 GCF_003255815.1 Theropithecus gelada
TCTTGCTTCTCTAGTTCTTTTAATTGTGATGTTAGAGTGTCAATTTTGGATCTTTCCAGCTTTCTCTTGTGGGCATTTAGTGCTGTAAATTTCCCTCTACACACCGCTTTAAATGTGTCCCAGAGATTCTGGTGTGTTGTATCTTTGTTCTCATTGGTTTCAAAGAACATCTTTATTTCTGCCTTCATTTCATTATGTACCCAGTAGTCATTCAGGAGCAGGTTTTTCAGTTTCCATGTAGTTGAGTGGTTTTGATTGAGTTTCTTAGTCCTGAGTTCTAGTTTGATTGCACTGTGGTCTGAGAGACAGTTTGCTACAATTTCTGTTCTTGTACATTTGCTGAGGAGTGCTTTACTTCCAATTATGTGTCAATTTTGGAATAAGTGTGATGTGGTGCTGAGTAGAATGTATATTCTGTTGATTTGGGGTGGAGAGCTCTGTAGATGTCTATTAGGTCTGCTTGCTGCAGAGATGAGTTCAATTCCTGGATATCCTTGTTAACTTTCTGTCTTGTTGATCTGTCTAATGTTGACAGTGGGGAGTTGAAGTCTCCCATTATTATTGTATGGGAGTCTAAGTCTCTTTGTACGTCTTTAAGGACTTGCTTTATGAATCTGGGTGCTCCTGTATTGGGTGCATATATATTTAGGATAGTTAGCTCTTCCTGTTGAATTGGTCCCTTTACCATTATGTAATGGCCTTCTTTGTCTCTTTTGATCTTTGTTGGTTTAAAGTCTGTTTTATCAGAGACTAGTATTGCAACCCCTGCTTTTTTTTGTTCTCCATTTGCTTGGTAAATCTTCCTCCATCCCTTTATTTTAAGCCTATGTATGTCTCTGCATGTGAGATGGGTCTCCTGAATACAGCAGACTGATGGGTCTTGACTCTTTATCCAATTTGCCAGTCTGTGTCTTTTAATTGGAGCATTTAGTCCATTTACATTGAAGGTTAACATCGTTGTGTGTGAACTTGATCCTGCCATTATGATATTAACTGGTTATTTTGCTCGTAAGTTGATGCAGTTTCTTCCTAGCCTCGATGGTCTTTACATTTTGGCATGTTTTTGCAATGGCTGGTACCGGTTGTTCCTTTCCCTGTTTAGTGCTTCCTACAGGGTCTCTTGTAAGGTAGGCCTGGTGGTGACAAAATCTCTAAGCATTTGCTTATCTGTAAAGGATTTTATTTCTCCTTCACTTATGAAACTTAGTTTGGCTGGATATGAAATTCTGGGTTTAGAAATCTTTTCTTTAAGAATGTTGAATATTGGCCCCCACTTTCTTCTGGCTTGTAAAGTTTCTGCTGAGAGATCTGCTGTTAGCCTGATGGGCTTCCCTTTGTGGGTAACCCGACCTTTCTCTCTGACTGCCTTTAAGATTTTTTCCTTCATTTCAACTTTGGTGAATCTGGCAATTATGTGTCTTGGAGTTGCTCTTCTCGAGGAGTATCTTTGTGGTGTTATCTGTATTTCCTGAATTTGAATGTTGGCCTGCCCTACTAGGTTGGGGAAATTCTCCTGGATGATATCCTGAAGAGTGTTTTCCAACTTGGTTCCATTTTCCCCCTCACTTCCAGGGACCCCAATCAGACGTAGATTTGGCCTTTTTACATAAACCCATACTTCTTGCAGGCTTTGTTCATTTCTTTTTCTTATTTTTTCTTTGAGTTTCTCTTCTTGCTTCATTTCATTCATTTGATCCTTAATCGCTGATACTCTTTCTTCCAGTTGATCGAGTCGGTTACTGAAGCTTGTGCATTTGTCACGTATTTCTCGTGTCATGGTTTTTATCTCTGTCAATTTGTTTATGGCCTTCTCTGCATTAATCATTCTAGTTATCTATTCTTCCTTACTTTTTTCAAGATTTTTTGTTTCTTTACGCTGGGTATGTAATTCCTCCTTTAGCTCTGAGAAATTTGATGGACTGGAGACTTCTTCTCTCATCTCGTCAAAGTCATTCTCCATCCAGCTTTGATAGGTTGCTGGTGATGAGCTGCGTTCCTTTGCAGGGGGCGATGTCCTCTTATTTTTTGAATTTCCAGCTTTTCTGCCCTGCTTTTTCCAATCTTTGTGGTTTTATCTGCCTCTGGTCTTTGATGATGGTGACATACTGATGGGGTTTTGGTGCGGGTGTCCTTCCTGTTTGTTAGTTTTCCTTGTAACAGTCAGGACCCTCAGCTGTAGGTCTGTTGGAGATTGCTTGAAGTCCACTCCAGACCCTGTTTGCCTGGGTATCAGCAGCAGAGTCTGCAGAAGATAGAATATTGCTGAACAGCGATTGTACCTGTCTGATTCTTGCTTTGGAAGCTTCCTCTCAGGGGTGTACTCCACCGTGTGAGGTGTGGGGTGTCGGTCTGCCCCTAGTGGGGGATGTCTCCCAGTTAGGCTACTCAGGGGTCAAGGACCCACTTGAGCAGGCAGTCTGTTCGTTCTCAGATCTCAACCTCCATATTGGGAGATCCACTGCTCTCTTCAAAGCTGTCAGACAGAGTCGTTTGCGTTTGCAGAGGTTTCAGCTGCTTGTTGTTGTTGTTGTTGTTGTTGTTTAGCTGTGCCCTGTCCCCAGAGGTGGAGTCTACAGAGACAGGCAGGACTCCTTGAGCTGCTGTGAGCTCCACCCAGTTGGAGCTGCCCAGTTGCTTTGTTTATCTACTTAAGCCTGAGCAATGTTGGGCGAACCTCCCCCAGCCTCGCTGCCACCTTGCTGCAAGATTGCAGACCGCTGTGCTAGCAATGAGGAAGGCTCCATGGGCATGGGACCCTCCCGGCCAGGTGTGGGATATAGTATCCTGGTGTGCCCGTTTGCTACGATCCTTGGTAGAGTGCAGTATTGGGGTGGGAGTTACCCGATTTTCCAGGTGTTGTGTGTCTCAGTTCCCCTGGCTAGGAAAAGGGATTCCCTTCCCCCTTGCGTTTCCCTGGTGAGGGCAATGCCTCACCCTGCTTCAGCTCTCGCTGGTCGGGCTGCAGCAGCTGACCAGCACTGATTGTTAGGCACTCCCTAGTGAGAGAAACCCAGTACCTCAGTTGAAAATCCAGAAATCACCTGTCTTCTGTGTCGTTTGCGCTGGGAGTTGGAGACTAGAGCTGTTCCTATTCAGCCGTCTTGCTCCCGACCAAAATGTCTTAACATAAGTTCCCCGTTCTTTACATTGAGCAGTTTGCTAACAATGTTTTCATGGAATCTGCAATAGGATATTTGGTAGTGCATTGAAACCTATGGTGACAAAGGAAATATTCTCAGATAATAAACCAAAAGGAAGCTTTCTGAGAAAATACTTTGTGATGTGTGAATTCATCCTACAGATTTACACTGCTGTTTTCATTGAGAAGTGTGCTAACACTGTTTTCTTGGAATCTGCAATGGGATATTTCAGAGTGCATTGACGCTTATGGTGACAAAGGAAATATCCCTCTAAAAAAATAAGAAAGAAGCTTTCTGAGAAACTGCTTTGTGATTTGTAATGCATCTCACAGAGTAACTCAATTCTCTTCATGGAGAAGTTTGATAGCACTACTTTTGGGGAATCTGAGAAGGGATATCTTGGATTGCATTGAAGCCTATGGTGACAAAATAAATATCCTCAGATAAAACTAGAAAGAAGCTTTCTGAGAAAAGTCTTTGTATGTTGGAATTGATCTTACCAATTTACACCTTTCTTTTCATGCAGCAGTTTGCTAACACTGTTTTCATTTAATCTGCAAAGGGATATTTGGGAGCCCATTGAGGCCTATAGTGTAAAAGAAAATATACTCAGATAAAAACTAGAAAAAATCTTTCTGAGAAACTGTTTTGTGATGTGTGAATTCATCTCACTGAGTTACACCATTCTTTTCATTGAGAAGTTTGCTCACACTTTTTTCGTGGAATATACAAAGGCATATTTGGCTGTGCTTTGAAGTCCAGGTTCACAAAGGAAATATCCTCAGATAAAAACCAAAAGAAGCTTCCTGAGAAACTGCTTTGGATTTGTGTGAATTCATCTCACTGAGTTACACTGTTCTTTTCATTGAGAACTTTGCTAACACTGTATTCTTGGAATCTGCAAAGGGATATTTCGGAGGGCATTGAAGCTTATGGTGACAAAGCAAATATCCTCTTATAAAACCTAGGAAGAAGTTTTCTGAGAAACTGCTCTGTGATGTGCTAATTCATCTCACAGAGCTGCACGATCCTCCTCTAGGATCAGCTTGGTAGCAGTGTTTTTGGGAAATCTGAGAAGAGATATTCTGAATCGCATTGAAGCTGTCGGTGACAAAGGAAATATCCTTAGATAAAATCTAGAAAGAAACTTTCTGAGAAACTGCTTTATGATGTGTGAATTCGTCTCACGGAGATACACCATTCTTTTCATTGAGATTTTTGCTAACACTTTTTTCATGGAATGTGCGATAGGATATTCCAGATCACATTGAGAAATATGGTGAGAAAGAAAATATCCTCATCTAAAAACAAGAAAGAATATTTCTGAGAAACAGATGTGTGATGTGTGAATTCATCTCACAGAGTTACACTATTTTTTTCGTGGAGCAGTTTTTTAGCACTGCTTTGGGGAATCTGAGAAGAGATATTTTGGATCGCATTGAAACTATTATGACAAAGGAAATATCCCCAGAAAAATACTAGAAAGAAGCTCTATGTGAAAATTATTTGTGATATGTGAATTCACCTCACAGAGTTACAAGATTCTTTTCTTGGAGCTGTTTTCTAAGATTATTTTTGTGGAATCTGCAATAGGATATTTGGGAGTGCATTGACACCTATGGTGACAAAGGAAATATCCTCCGACTAAAACTAGAAAGAAGCTTTCTGAGAAACAGCTTTGTGATGTGTGAATTCACCTCAAAGATCTACACCTTTCTTTTCATGGTTCACCTTGCTAACACTTTTTTCATGGAATCTACAAATGCATATTCAGGAGCACATTGAGGCTTATGGTGTAAGAGGAAATATCCTCAGATAAAAACTAGAAAGAAGCTTTCTGAGAAACTGCTTTGTGATTTGTGAATTCATTTCACGGAATTACACTTTTCTTTTCATTGAGCAATTTGCTAACACTGTTGTTGTGGAATCTGCAAAGATATATTTGGGAGCACTTTGAGTCCTAGGGTGAAAAAGGCAACACCCTCAGATAAAAACTGGAAAGATGCTTTCTGAGAAACTGCTTTGTGATGTGTGAATTCATCTCACAAGTTTACACTGTACTTTTCATTGAGCAGTTTGATAACAGTGTTTTCTTGGAATCTGCCATAGGATATTTTGGAGTGCATCTAAGCCTATGGTGACCAAGGAAATATCCTCAAATAAAAGTTGGAAAGAATCTTCTTTAGAAACTGCTTTGTGATTTGTGAATTCATCTCATAACGTTACACGACTGTTTTCATGGATCAATTTGGTAGCCCTGTTTTAGGGGAATCTGAGAAGGGATATTTTGGATGGCATTGAAGCCTATGTTGACAGAGGAAATATCCTCAGATAAAAACTAGAAAGAAGCTTTATGAGAAAGTTCTTTGTGGTTTGTGAATTCATCTCTCATCTGTAGACCGTTTTTTTCATTGAGCAGTTTGATAACACTGTATTCCTTGAAACTGCAACAGGATATTTGGCAGCTCATTGAAGGCTATGGTGACAAAGGAAATATCCTCATACAAAAACCAAAAAGAAGCTTTCTGAGAGACTGCTTTGTGATGAGTGAATTGATCTCACAGAGTTACACTGTAGTTTTCATTGAGCAGTTTGCTAATACTGTTTTCTGGTATCTGCAATGGGATATTTCGGATCACATTGAAGCCGATGGTGACAAAGGAAATATCCTCAGGCAAAAATTAGTAAGAAGTCTCCCGAGAATTTGCTATGTGATTTTTGAATTCATCTCACAGAGTTACACCTTTCTTTTCATGGAGCAGTTTTGTAGCACTGCTTTTGGGGAATCTGAGAATGGATATTGTGGATGGTATTGAAGTCTATGGTGTAAAAGCAAATATTCTCAGATTAAAACTAGAGAGAAGCTTTCTGAGAAATTCTTTGTCATGTGTGAATTCAACTCACAGAATTACGTCTTACTTTTCATGGAGCAGTTTGCTAACACTATTTTCGTGGAATCTGCAATATGATATTTTGAAGCACATTGAGGCTTATGGTTTCAAAGGAAATGTCCTCATATAAAAACTACAAAGAAAGTTTCTGAGAAACTGCTTTGTGATGTGTGTATTCATCTCACAGAGGTACACGATTCTTTTCATGGATCAGTTTGGTAGCACTGTTTTTTGGGGAATCTCAGAAGGGATATATAGGATTGCATTGAAGCCCATAGTGAAAAGGAATTATTCTCAGAGAAAAGTAGAAAGAAGCTTTCTGAGAAACTCCTTTGGGATGTGTGAACTCGTATCACTGTGTTACACCATACTTTTCATTGAACAGTTTTATAAAACTGTTTTCGAGTAATTTGCAACAGGATATTTGGGAGTGGATTGAAGCCTGTGGAGAGAAAGGAAATATCGTAAGATAAAAACTTGAAAGAAGCTTTCTGAGAAACTTCGTCATGACTTGTGAATTTATTCCAAGGGGTTAAACCTGTCTTTTCAAAGAGTAGTTTTCTAACACTCTTTTCGTGGAATCTGCACATGGATGTTTTTGTGCACATTGAGGCCTATGGTGTAAAAGGACATATCCTCAGGTGAAAGCTCAAAAGATGCTTTCTGAGAAACTGCTTTGTGATGTGTGAATTTATCTCACAGAGATACACCGTACCTTTCATTGAGTAGTTTGCTAACACTGTTTTTGTGGAATCCGCAAAGGGATATTTTGGAGAACATTGAAGTTAAGGTGACAAAGGAAACACCTTCATATAAAAACTAGAAAGAATCTCTCTGAGGAAATGCTTTCTGATGTGTTAATTCATCTCACCCAGTTACAAGATTCTTTTCATGCATCAGTTTGGTAGCACTGTTTTCTTGGAATCTGCAAAGGGATATTGGGCAGAGCATGGAGGCCGAAATGAAATATTGAATATGCTCAGATAAAAACTAGAAAGACACTGTAGGAGAAAATTCTTTGTGATGTGTGATTTCATCGCATAGAGTTACATCTTTCTTTTCACAGAGTAGTTTGCTAACACTGTTTTTGTGGAATGTGCAAAGGGATATTTGGGATTGCATTTAGGACTATGATAAAAAAAGCAAATATCCTCAGATAAAAACTAGAAAGGGGCTTTTTGAGAAACTGCTGTGTGATGTGTGAATTCATCTCACAAAGTTACACTGTTGTTTTCATTGAGCAGTGTGCTGACAATGTCTTCTTATAGTCTGCCAAGGGATATTTCAAAGCACAATGAATCTTATCATGGCAAACAAAATATCCTCATAGAAAAAGTAGAAAGAAGCTTTCTGGAAAATTGCTTTGTGATTTGTGAATTATTCTCACAGAGTTGCACGATTCTTTACATGGATCAGTTTGGTAGCACTGTTTTTGTGGTATCTGAGAAGGGATATTTTGGATCTCATCGAAGCCTAGGGTGACAAGGGAAATATCCTCAGATAAAAACTAGAAAGAAGCTTTCTGTGAAACCGCTTTTGGATGTGTTAAATCGTCTCACAGAGTTACACGATTCTCTTCATGGATCAGTTTGCTAGCACTGTTTTTGGAGAATCAGAGAAGGGATATTTTGGATGGCATTGAAGCATATGGTTACTTAGGAAATATCCTTAGATAAAAATTAACAAGAAGCTTTCTGAGAAAGTTCTTTGTATTGTGGGAATTAATCTCACAGAGTTACAACTTAGTGGTCATGGAGAAGTTTGCTAACACAGTTTTCATGGAATCTGCAAAAGGATATTTGGGAGTGCATTGAGGCCGATAGTGAAAAAGGAAACATCCTCATAGGAAAACTGAAAAGAAGCTTTCTGAGAAACAGCTTTGTGATGTGTGAATTCATCTCACAGAATTACACCATACTTTTCATTGAGCAGTTTGATAACACTCTTTTCGTGGTATCTGCAATAGGATATTTGGGAGCACTTTGAAGCCTATGGTGACAAGGAAAATATCCTCCAAGAAACACCAAAAAGAAGCTTTCTGAGAAACTGCTTTGTAATGTGTGAATTCATTTCACATAGTTACGCTGTTCTTTTCATGGAGCAGTTTGTTAACACTGTTTTCTTGGAATCTGCAACATCACAAAGCATCTTCTCAGAGAAAAACTGGAGAAAAGCCTTCTCAGAAACTGCTTTGTGGTGTGTGAATTCATCTCACAGAGTTACACCATTGTTTTCATTGAGAAGTTTGCTATCACTGTTTTTCCAGACTCTGCAATGAGATATACGGGAGTGCAATGAGACCTGAAATATCCTCAGATAAAAACAAGAAAGAAGCTTTCTGAGAAACTACTTTGTGATGTGTGAATTCATCTCACATTTTTACACCACTCTTTCATGGAGCCGTTTGCTAGCACCATTTTTGTGGAATCTGAGAAATGATATTTTGTATCACTTTGAAGCCTATGGTGACAAAGGAAAGATCCTCAGAGTAAACCAGAAATAAGATTTCTGAGAAACTGCTTTGTGATATGTGATTTCATCTCGCAGAGTTACACCACTTTTCCATGGAGGACTTTGCTAGCACTGTTTTTGTGGAATCTGAGAAGGAATATTTTGTATCACTCTGAAGCCTATGATGAAAAAAGAAATATCCTCAGATAAAAACTGGAGAGAAGCCTTCTCAGACACTGCTTTGTGATGTGTGAATTCATCTCACAGTGTTACACCCCTGCTGTCATTGAAAAGTTTGCTATCACTGTTTTCACAGAATCTGCAATGAGATATTAGTGAGTGAATTGAGACCTGAAATATCCTCAGATAAAAACAAGAAAGAAGATTTCAGAGAAACTGCTTTGTGATGGGTGAATTGATCTCACAGAGTTACACCACTATTTCGTGGAGCCATTTGAGAGCACGGTTTTTGTGGAATCTGAGAAGTGATCATTTGAATCGCTATGAAGACTATACGGAAAAAGTAAATATCCTCAGATGAAAACCAGAAAGAAGCTTTCTGAGAAACTGCTTTGTGATGTGTGAATTCATCTCACAGAGTTACACCACTCTTTCTTGGAGCCATTTGCTAGCACTGTTTTTGTGGAATCTGAGAACTGATATTGTGGATCACTTTGAAGCCTATGGTGAAAAAAGAAATGTTCTCAGATAAAAACTGGAGAGATGCCTTCTCAGAAACTGCTTTGTGTTGTGTGAATTCTCCTCACAGATTTACACTATTGCTTTCATTGAGAAGTTTGCTATCACTATTTTCACAGAATCTGCAATGAGATACACAGGAGTACATTGAGACCTGAAATATCCTCAGATAAAAACCAGAAAGAAGTTTTCTGAGAAATTGCTTTGTGATATGTGAGTTCACCTCACAGTGTTACACCACTCTTTCTTGGAGCTGTCTGCAAGCTCTCTGTTTGTGGAATCTGAGAAGTGATATTTTGGATCGCTATGAAGACTATACGGACAAAGGAAATATCCTCAGATAAAAACCAGAAAGAAACTTTCTGAGAAAGTGCTTTGTGATGTGTGAATTCATCTCACAGAGTTACACCACTCTTTCTTGGAGCCGTTTGCTAGCACTGCTTTTGTGGAATCTGAGAACCGATATTTCGGATCACTTTGAAGACTATACGGACAAAGGAAATATCCTCAGAAAAAAACCAGAATGATGCCTTCTGAGAAACTGCTTTCTGATGTGTGAATTCATCTCACAGAGTTACACCACTGTTTCATGGAGGAGTTTGCTGGCATTCTTTATATGGAATTACAGAAGAGATATCTTGGATAACATTGTATCCCATGGGGAAAAAAAAATATCTTCAGAAAAAAACTAGAGAGAAGCCTTCTCAGAAACTGCTTTGTGGTGTAGGAATCCACCTCACAGTGTTACAACATTGCTTTCATTGAGAAGTTTGCTGTCACTGTCTTCGCAGAATCTGCAATGAGATATACGGGAGTGCATTGAGACCTGAAATATCCTCAGATAAAAACAACAAAGAAGCTTTCTGAGAAATTGCTATGTGTTCTGTGAATTGATCTCACAGAGTTACACCACTATTTCATGGAGCCGTTTGCAAGCACTGTTTTTGTGGATTCTGAGAATTGATGATTTGTATTGTTTTGAAGCCTGTGGCGACAAAGGAAATATCCTCAGAATAAACCCAAAAGAATCTTTCTGAGAAACTGCTTTGTGATGTGTGAATTCATCTCACAAAGTTATACCACTATTTCGTGCAGCCATTTGCTAGCACTGTTTTTGTGGAATCTCATAAGTGATATTTTGGATATCATTGAATCCCATGGTGAAAAATGAAATATCCTCAGTTAAAAACTGGAGAGAAGCCTTCTCAGAAACTGCTTTGTTGTGGGTAAAATCAGCTCACAGAGTTACACCATTGCTTTCATTGAGAGGCTTGCTAACAGTGTTTTCACCGCATCTACAATGAGACACACGGGGGCACTTTGAGACATGAAATATCCTCAGATAAAAACAAGAAAGGAGCTTTCTGAGAAACGGCTTTGTGATGTGTGAATTCATCTTACAGAATTACACCACTGCTTCATGGAGCCGTTTGCTAGCACTGTTTTTGTGGAATCTCAGAAGTTATATTTTGGATCGCTTTGAAGACTATATGGACAAAGGAAATATCCTCAGATAAAAACCAGAATGAAGTTTCTGAGAAACCTCTTTGTGATGTATGAATTCATCTCACAGAGTTACACCATTTTTTCATGGAGGTGTTTGCTAACACTGTTTTTGTGGAATCTAAGAAGTAATATTTTGGATCACTTTGAAGCCTAAGGTGACAATGGAAATATCCTCAGATAAAAACCAGAAAGAAGGTTTCTGAGAAACTGCTTTGTGATGTTTGAATTCATCTCATAGAGTTACACCAATATTTTATGCAGCTGTTTGCTAGCACTGTTTTTGTGGAATCTGAGAAGTGATATTTTGGATCGCTATGAAGACTATATGGACGAAGGAAATATCCTCCCATAAAAACCAGAAAGAAACGTTCTGAGAAACTGATTTCTGATGTGTGAATTCATCTCACAGTGTTACAGCACTATTTCATGCAGCCGTTTGCTAGCAGTATTTGTGGGATCTGAGAACTGATATTTCGGATTGCTTTGAAGACTATACGGGCAAAGGAAATATCCTCAGATAAAAACCAGAATGAAGTTTTCTGAGAAACTGATATGTAATGTGTGAATTCATTTCACAGAGTTGCACCACTCTTTCATGGAGAAGTTTACTGGCACTGTTTTTGTGGAATCTCAGAAGTGATATTTTGGATATCATTGAATCCCAAGGTGAAAAACAAAATAACCTCAGATAAAAACTGGAGAGAAGCCTTCTCAGAACTCATTTGTTGTGGGTGAATTCAGCTCACAGAGTTACACCATTGCTTTCACTGAGAAACTTGCTAACAGTGTTTTCGTAGAATCTGCAATGAGACATCCAGGGGTGCTTTATGTGAAATATCCTGAGATAGTAACAAGAAAGAAGCTTTCTGAGAAACTGCTTTGTGATGTGTGTATTCATCTCACACAGTTACACCACTATTTCATGGAGCCGATTGCTAGCACTGTTTTTGTGGAATCACAGAAGTGATATTTCGGAAGTTTTTGAAGAGTACATGGACAAAAGAAATATCCTCAGATAAAAAACAGAATGAAGCTTTCTGAGAAATTGCTTTGTGATGTGTGAATTCATCTCAAAGAGTTACACCACTCTTCCATGGAGGAGCTTGCTAGCACAGTTTTTGTGGAATCTGTGGAGTAATATTTAGGATCACTTTGAAGCCTATGAGCCCAAAGGAAATATCCTCAGATAAAAACCAGAAAGAAGCTCCCTGAGAAACCACTTTGTGATCTGTGACAACATCTCACATTATTACATCACTATTTCATGGAGCCGTTTGCTAGCCCTGTTACTGTGGAATCTGAGAATTGATATTTTGTATCTCTTTGAAGCCTATGATGACAAAGGAAAGATACTCAGAATAAACCAGAAAGAAGCTTTCTGAGAAGCTGCTTTGTGATGTGTGAATTCATCTCACAGAGTTACAACACTATTTCATGCAGCGGTTTGCTAGCACTGTGTTTGTGAAATCTGAGAAGTGATATTTTGGATTGCTATGAAGACTATATGGACAATGGAAATATCCTCAGATAAAAAGCAGAAAGAAGCTTTCTGAGAAACTGCTTTGTATTGTGTGAATTCATCTCACAGAGTTACACCACTATTTTGTGAAGCCGTTTGCTAGCATTGTTCTTGTGGAATCTGAGAACTGATATTTTGCATTACATTGAAGACTATATAGACAAAGGAAATATCCTCAGACAACGACCAGAATGAGGCTTTCTGAGAAACTGCTTTGTGATGTGTGACTACATCTCACAGTTACAATGTTATTTTCATTGAGCAGTCTCCTAACACTTGGATTCCGTAAAGGGATATTTCACAGTGCATTGAAGCTTATGGTGACAAAGAAAATATCCTCAGAGAAAAACTAGAAAGAAGGTTTCTGAGAAACTGTTTTCTGATATGTGAATTCATCTCACAGAGTTATACCTTTCTCTTCATGAAGCAGTTTGCTAACAGAGTTTTCATGGAATCTGCAAAGTTATATTTGGGAGTGCTTTGAGACCTACGGTGAGAAAGGAAATATCCTCAGATAAAAACTAGAAAGAAGCTTTCTGAGAAACTGCATTGTGATGTGTGAAAGCAGCTCACAGATTTACACCATTCTTTTCATACAGAAGTTTGCTAACACTGTTTTTGTGGAAAGTGCAATAGGATGTTTAGGAGTGCACTGATGCCTATGGTGACAATGAAATATCCTCAGATACAAACTGGAAATTAGCCTTCTGAGATACTCCTTTTTGATGTGTGAATATATCTCACATAGTTACAAAGTTGTTTTCTTTGAGCAGTCTGTTAACATTGTTTTCTTGGAATCCGTAAAGAGATATTTTGCAGCGCATTGATGCTTATGGTGACAAAAGAAATATCCTCAGATAAAAACTAGAAAGAAGGTTTCTGAGAAACTTCTTTGTGATGTGTGAATTCATATCAGAGAGTTATTCTTTCATTTCTTTGGAAGACTGTTTTTCGGGAATGTAAGAAGGGATATTTTGGTTTGCATTGAAGCCTATGCTGACAAAGGAAATATCCTCAAATAAAAACTGGAAAGAAGCTTTTGGAGAATCTTCTTTGTGATGTGACAGTTTCTGAGAAACTGTCTTTTGATGTGTGAATATATCTCACAGGGTTACACCGTTCTTTTCATTGAGGAGTCTGCTAACACTGTTTTCATGGAATCTGCATTAGGATATTTGGGAGCACATTGAAGCCTAGGGGAAAAAGGAAATATCCTCAGATAAAAACCCAAAAAATATCTGAGAAACTGCTTTGGATGTGTGAATTCATCTCACAGAGTTCCACGATTCTTTTCATGGATCAATTTGCTTGCACTGTTTTTGGGGAATCTGAGAAGGGATATTGTGGATAGCCTTGAGGCCTATGGTGAAAAAGGAAATATCCTCAGATAAAAAGTAGAAAGAAGCTTTCTGAGGAATGGCATTGTGATGTGTGAATATATCTCACAGAGTTACACTTTTCATTGAGCAGATTGCTAACACTGTTTTCTTGGAATCTGCAATGGAACATTTCATAGCTCAATGAAGCATATGGTGACAAGGAAAATATCCTCAGATAAAAAATAAAAAGAAGCTTTCTGACAAACTGCTCTGTGATGCATTAATTCATCTCACAGAGTTACACCATTGTTTTCATTGAGCTGTCTGCTAACACTGTTTTCGTGGAATCTGCATTAGGATATTTGGGAGTGCATTGAAGCCTCTGGGGACAAAGGATATAGCCTCAGATAAAAGCCAAAAAGAAGCTTTCTGAGAGACTGCTTTGTAAGTGTGAATTCATCTCACAGAGTTACACCTTTCTTTTCATGGATCACTTTGTTAGTACTCTTTTTGGGGAATCTGCAATAGGATATATGTTTGTACTTTGAGGCCTATTGTGAAAAAGGAAACAGCCTCAGATAAAAACTAGAAAGAATCTTTCTGAGAAACTGCTTTCTGATGGTTTAATTCATCTCAAAGAGTCACACATTTCTCTTCATTGAGGAGTCTGCTAACACTGTTTTCTTGGAATGTGCGTTAAGATATTTGGGAGCACATTGAAGCCTAGGGAAAAAATGCAATATCCTCAGATAAAAACCAAAAAGAAGCTTTCTGATAAACTGGTTTGAATGCGTGAATTCATCTCACAGAGTTACACGATTCTTTTCATGGATCACTTTGTTTACACTGTTTTTGGGGAATCTGAGAAGGGATATTTTGGATCACATTGATGTCTTTGGTGACAAAGAAATATCCTCAGGTAAAAACTGGAAAGAAGCTTTCTGAGAAAGTTCTTTGTGATGTGTGAATTCATCTCACAGAGTTACACCTTTCTTTTCAAGGAGCAGTTTGCTAGCACTGTTTTCATGGAATCTGCAAAGGCATATTTGGGAACACTTTGGGCCTATAGGGAAAAAGGAAATATCCTCAGAGAAAAACTAGAAGGAAGGTTTCTGAGAAACTGCTTCGTGATGTGTGAATCCATCTCACAGAGTTACACTTTTCTTTCATGGAGCAGTCAATTACCACTGTTTTTGGGGAATCTGAGAAGGGATGTTTTGGATTGCATTGAAGCCTATGCTGACAAAGGAAATATCCTCAAATAAAAACTGGAAAGAAGCTTTGGGAGAATCTTCTTTGTGATGTGTGAATTCATTTCACAGAGGTACACCTTTCTCTTCATGAAGCAGTTTGGTAACACTGTTTTCCTGGAATCTTCAAAGTGATATTACAGAGCGCTTTGAGGCCTAAGGTGAAAAAGGAAATATCTTCAGATAAAAGTTAGAAAAAAGCTTTCTGAGAAACTCCATTGTGATGTGTGAATGCATTTTACCAAGATACATTTTTCTTTTCATTGAGCAGTTTGCTAACACTGTTTTCCTGGAATCTGCAGTGGGATATTTCTTAGCGCAATGAAGCTAATGATGACAAAGGAAATATCCTCAGATAAAAACTAGAAAGAAGCTTTTGGTGAAACTTCCTTGTGATGGGGTAATTCATCTCACAGAGTTACACCGTTCTTCTCATTGAGCAGTCTGCTAACACTCTTTTTCTGGAATCTGCGTTAGGATATTTGACAGTACATTGAAGCCTATGGTGAAAAAGGAAATATCCTCAGATAAGTAGCGAAAAGAAGCTTTCTGAGAAACTAATTTGGATGTGTTAAATCATCTCACAGGGTTACACAATTCTTTACATGCATCACTTTCTTAGCACTCCTTTTGGGGAATCTGAGAAGGGATATTTTGGATCACATTGAAGCCCATGGTAACAAGGAAATATCTTCAGATAAAAACTGGAAAGAGCTTTCTGAGAATGTTCTTTGCAATGTGTGAATTCATCTCACAGAGTTACAGCTCCCTTTCAAGGAGCTGTTTGCTAACACTCTTTTTGTCGAATCTGCAAAGAGATATTTGGGAGCACTTTGAGGCCTAAGTGAAAAAGCAAATATCCTCAGATAAAAACTAGAAAGAAGACTTCTGAGAAACTGCATTGTGATAGATGAATGCATCTCACAGAGTACACTTTTCTTTCCATTAAGTAGTTTGCTAACACTGTTTTCTTGGAATCTGCAAAGGGATATTTCTTAGCACAATGAAGATTATGGCGACAAAGAAAATATCCTCAGATAAAAACTAGAAAGAAGTTTTCTGAGAAACTGCTTTGTGATGGATTAGTTCATCTCACAAAGTTACACTGCTCTTTTCATTGAGCAGTCTGTTGGTACTGTCTTCGTGGAATCTGCATTAGAATGTTTGGGAGCACATTGACACCTATGGGGACAAAGGAAATATCCTCAGATAAAAACCAAAAAGAAGCTTTCTAAGAAGTTGGTTTGGATGTGTGAATTCATCTCACAGAGTTACACGATTCTTTTCATGGATCACTTTGTTAACACTGTTTTTGGGGAACTGAAGAAGGGATACTTAAAATCGCATTGAAGCCTATGGTGACAAGGAAATATTCTCAGATAAAAACTGGAGAGAAGCTTTCTGAGAAAGTTCTTTGTGATGTGTGAATTCATCTCACAGAGTAACACTTTTCTTTTCATGGAGCAGTTTGCTAACCCTCTTCTCATGGAATCTGCAATGGGATATTTGTTTGCACTTTTAGTCCTATAGTGAAAAAGGAAATATCCTCAGATAAAAACTAGAAAGAAGGTTTCTGAGAAACTGCTTTGTGATTTGTGAATTCATCACACAGAGATACACTGTTCTTTTCATACAGAAGTTTGCTAACACTGTTTTCGTGGAAAATGCAATAGGATGTTTGGGAGCACATTGAAGCTGATGGTGACAAAGGAAATATACTCAGATAAAAACCAAGAAGCAGCCTTCTGAGAAACTACTTAGTGATGTGTGAATACGTCTACAGAGTTACAATGTTATTTTAATTGAGCAGTCTGCTAACACTGTTTTCTTGGAATCCTTGAATTGATATATCACAGTGCACTGAAGCTTATGGTGACAAAGGAAATATCCTCAGAGAAAAACTAGAAAGAAGGTTTCTGAAAAACTGCTTTCTGAAGTGTGAATTCATCTCACAGAGTTATACCTTTATCTTCATGAAGCAGATTGCTAACACTGTTTTTGTGGAATCTGCAAAGGGATATTTGGGAGCACCTTGAGGCCTATAAAGAAAAAGGAAATATCTTCAGATAAAAACTTGAAAGAAGCTTTCTGAGGAACTGCTTTGTGACGGTTAATTAATCTCACAGTGTTACACCATTCTTTTCATTGAGCAGTTTGTTAATGGTGTTTTCTTGCAATCTGCAATGGGATATTCCTTAGCACAATGACGCTTATGTTGACAAGGGAAATATCCTCAGATAAAAACTAGAAAGAATCTTTCCAAGAAACTGCTTTGTGATGTGTTAGTTCATCTCACAGGGTTACACCGTTCTTTTCATTGAGCAGTCTGCTAACACTGTCTTTGTGGAATCTGTGTTAGGATATTTGGGAGCACATTGAAGCCTATGGTGACAAGGAAATACCTCAGATAAAAACAGAGCAGTTTGTTACCCCTATTTTTGGGGAATCTGAGAAGGGATATTTTGGATCGCATTGAAGGCTACAGTGACAAAAGAAATATGCTCAAATAAAAACTAGAAAGAAGCTTTCTGAGAAACTGCTTTGTGATGGGTTAATTCGTCTCACAGAGTTACACCTGTAACTCGTGGAGCCGTTTGCTAGCACTGTTTTTCTGCAATCTGAGAACTGATATTTCGGATTGCTTTGAAGACAATATGGACAAATGAAATGTCCTCAGATATAAACCTGAATGAAACTTTCTGAGAAAGTGCTTTGTGATGTGTGAATTCATTTCAGAGAGTTACACCACTCTTTCATGGAGGAGTTTGCTATCACAGTTTTTGTGGAATCTCAGAAGTGATATTTTGGATATTGTTGATTCCCATAGTGAAAAATGAAATATCCTCAGATAAAAACTGGAGAGAAGCCTTCTCAGAAACTACTTTGTTGTGGATGAATTCAGCTGACAGAGTTACAACATTGCTTTCATCGAAAAGCTTACTAACAGTGTTTTTGCAGAATCTGCAATGAGACACACGGGGGCACTTTGAGACCTGAAATATCCCCAGACAAAAACAAGAAAGAAGCTTTCTGAGAAACGGCTTTGTGATGTGTGAATTCATCTCACTGAGTTACACCACTCTTTCATGGAGGAGTTTGCCAGCACTGTTTTTGTGGAATCTAAGAAGTAATATTGTGGATCGCTTTGAAGCCTAAGGTGACAAAGGAAATATCCTCAGATAAAAACAAGAAGAAACTTTGTGAGAAACTGCTTTGTGATGTGTGAATTCATCTCACAGAGTTACACCATCATTTCATGGAGCCGTTTGCTACCACTGTTTTTGTGGAAGCTCAGAAGTGATATTTTGGATTGGTATGAAATCTATAAGGACAAAGGAAATATCCTCAGATAAAAAGCAGAAGGAAGCTTTCTGAGAAAATGCTTTGTGATGTGGGTTACACCACCCTTTCATGGAGCCAATTACTAGCACTGTTTTTGTGGAATCTGATAATTGATATTTTGTGCCTTTTGAAGCCTATGTTAACATAGGAAATATCCTCAGAGAAAAACCAGAAGGAACTTCTCTGAGAAACTGTTTTGTGATTTGTGAATTCAACTCACAGTTACACCACTATTTCATGGAGCCTTTAGCTAGCACTGTTTTTGTGGAATCTGAGAACTGATATTTCTGATCACTTTGAAAACTATACAGACAAATGAAATATCCTGAGATAAAAATCAGAATGAAGCTGTCTGAGAAACTGTTTTGTGATATGTGAATTCATCTCACAGAGTTACACAACTATTTCATGGAGATGTTTGCTAGCACCGCTTTTGTGGAATCTGAAAAGTGATATTTTGGATCGCTATGAAGACTCTTTGGACAAAGGACATATCCTCAGATAAATACCAGAAAGAAGATTTCTGAGAAACTGTTTTGTGATGTGTGAATTTATCTCACAGAGATACACCACTCTTTCATGGAGGAGTTGGCTAGCACTTTTTTTGTGGAATCTCAGAAGTAATATCTTGGATATTACTGAATCCCATTTGGAAAAATGATATATCCTCAGATAAAAATTGGAGAGACGGCTTCTCACAAACTGCTTTGTTGTGTGTTAATTCATCTCACAGAGTTACACCGTTGCTTACATTGAGAAGCTGGATAACACTGTTTTTGCAGAATCTGCAATGAGGTTTACGTGAGCTCATTGAGGCCTGAAATGTCCTCAGATAAAAACAAGAAGAAGCTTTCTGAGAAACTGCTTTGTGATGTGTGAATTCATCTCACAGAGCTATACTACACTTTCCTGGAGCCTTTTGCTAGCACTGTTTTTGTGGGATCTGAGAAGGGACATTTTTAATTGCTTTGAAGCCTATGGTGACAAAGGAAATATCCTCACATAAGAACCAGAAAGAACATTTCTGAGAAACTGCTTTCTGATGTGTAAACTCATCTCACAGAGTTACACCACTATTTCTTGAAGCAGTTTGCTAGCACTGTTTTCATGGAATATGCAAAGTGGTATGTTGGAGCACATTGAGGTCGATGGTGAAAAAGAAAATACCCTCAGGTAAAAACTAGAAAGGTGCTTTCTGAGAAACTGCTTTGTGATGTGTGAATTCATCACACAGAGTTACACCATTCTTTTCATACAGCAGTTTGCTAACACTGTTTTCTTGGGAACTGCAATGGGATATTTCTTAGTACAATGAAGCTTACAGTGACAAAGGAAATATCCTCAGATAAAAACTGGAAAGAAGCTTTCTCAGAAACTGCTTTGTGATGAGACAATTCATCTCACAGGGTTACACTGTTCTTTTCATTGAGCAGCCTGCTAACACTATTATCTTAGAATCTGCATTAGGATATATGGCAGCGTATTGAATCCTATGGGGACAAGGACATATCCTCAGATAAAAACTATTAAGAAAATTTCTGAGAAACTGCTTTGTGATGTGTGAATTCATCACACAGTGTTACACCGTTCTTTTCATACAGAAGTTTGCTAACACTGTTTTCGTGGAAAATGCAATAGGATGTTTGGGAGCGCATTGAAGCCTATGGTGACAATGGAAATATCCTCAGGTAAAACCCAAAAAAGAAGCCTTCTGATATACTCCTTTGTGATGTGTGAATACATCTCACAGAGTTACAATGTTATTTTCATTGAGCAGTCTGCTAACAGTGTTTTCTTGGAATCCATAAAGTGATATTTCACAGCGCATTCAAGCTTATGGTGACAAAGGTGATATACTCCGACAATAACTAGAAAGAAGGTTTCTGAGAAACTGCTTTCTGATCTGTGAGTTCATTTTATAGAGTTACACATTCCTTTCATGGAGCAGTCAGTTACCACTCTTTTGGGCGAATCTGAGTAGGGATATTTTGGATCCCATTGAAGCCTACACTGACAAAGGAAATATCCTCAAATAAAAACTAGAAAGAAGCTTTCTGAGAAACTTATTTGTGATGTGTGAATTCATCTCACAGTGTTACACCTTCCTCTTCATGAAGCAGTTTGCTAACACTGTTTTCTTGGAATCCGTAAAGGGATATTTCACACCGCATTGAAACTTATGGTGACAAAGGAAATATCCTCAGAGAAAAACTAGAAAGAATGTTTCTGAGAAACTGCTTTCTGATGTGTGAATTCGTCTCACAGAGTTACACTTTCCTTTCATGGAGCCGTAAGTTACCACTGTTTTTGGGGAATCTGCAAAGGGATATTTTGGATCATATTGAAGCTTAGGCTGACAAATGAAATATCCTCAAATAAAAACTAGAAAGAAACTTTCTGAGGAACTTTTGTGATGTGTGAATTCATCTCACAGAGTTAGATCTGTCTCTACAGGAAGTAGTTTCCTAACACTGTTTTCATGGAATCTGCAAAGTGATATCTGGCAGCGCATTGAGGCCTATGGTGAAAAAGCAAATATCCTCAGATGAAAGCTAGAAAAAAGCTTTCTGAGAAACTGCATTGTTTTGTGTGAATGCATCTCACAGAGTTACATTTCTCTTTTCTTTGAGCATTTTGCTAACACTATTTTCTTGGAATCTGCAATGGGATATTTCCTAGCTCAATGAAGCTTATGGGGACAAAGGAGATATTGTCAGACAAAAAGTAGACAGAAGCTTTCTGAGAAACTGCTTGGTGATAGGTTAATTCATCTCACAGAGTAACACCGTTCTTTCAATGAGCAGTCTGGTAACACTATCTTTGTGAAATCTGCATTATTATATTTGGGAGCACATTGAAGCCTACGGTGACAAGGAAATATCCTCAGATAAAAACCAAAAAGAAGCTTTCAGAGAATCTGCTTTGGATGTGTGAATTCATCTAAACAGAAGTTCACCTTTTTTTCACAGAGCTGTTTGCTAACACTGTTTTCGTGGAATCTGCAAAGGGATATTTGGTTGTACTTTGAGGTCTATAGTGAAACAAAAAATATCCTCAGATAAAAACTAGAAAGAAGGTTTCTGAGAAACTGCTTTCTGATGTGTGAATTCATATCACAGAGTTACATTTTCGTTTCATGGAGCAGTCTGTTACCACTGTTTTTGGGGAATCTGTGAAGAGATATTCTGGATTGCACTGAAGCCTACACTGACAAATGAAATATCCTCAAATAAAAACTAGAAAGAAGCTTTCTGAGAAACTTCTTTGTGATGTACGAATTCATCTCACAGAGTTACACCTTTCCCTTCATGAAGCAGTTTGCTAACACTGTTTTCATGGAATCTCCAAAGTGATATTTGGGAGTGAATTGAGGCCTATGGTGAAAAAGGAAACACACTCAGATAAAAACTAGAAAGGAGCTTTCTGAGAAACTCCATTGTGATGTGTGAATACATCACACAGAGTTACACTTTTCTTTTTATTGAGCAGTTTGCTAACACTTTTTTCTTGGAATCTGCAATGGGATATTTATTAGCACAATGAAGCTTACAGTGACAAAGAACATATAGTCAGATAAATAATAGAAAGAAACTCTCTGATAAACTGCTTTGTGATGAGTTACTTCATCTCACAGAGTTACACCGTTCTTTTCATTGAGCAGTCTGCTAACACTGTTTTCATGGAATCTGTATTAGGATATTTGGAAGCACATTGAAGTCTATTGGGACATAGGAAATATCCTCAGATAATACCCAAAAAGAAGCTTTCTGAGAAACTGCTTTGGATGTGTCAATTCATCTCACCGAGTTACATGATTCTTTTCATAGATCACTTCATTGGCACTGTTTTTTGGGGAATCTGAGGAGGGATATTTTGGAGCACATTGAAGCTTATGGTGACAAAGTAAATCTCCTCACATAAATAGCGAAAAGAAGGTTTCTGAGAGACAGCTATGGATATCTGAATTCATCTCACAGAGTTACACGATTCTTTTCATGGATGACTTTGTTAGCACTGTTTAAGACGAATCTGAGAAGGGATAATTAGGATCACATTGAAGACTATGGTGGTGACAAGAAATATCCTCGCATTAAAACTGAAAAGAAGCTTTCTGAGAAAGTTCTTTGTGATGTGTGAATTCGTCTCACAGGGTGTCAACTTTCTTTCATGGAGCAGTTTGTTAATACTCTTTTCATAGAATCTGCAAAGGGATATTTGGGAGCACCGTGAAGCCTATAGTGAAAAAGGAAATATCCTCAGATAAAAACTATAAAGAAGGTTTCTGAGAAACTGCTTTGTGATGTGAGAATTCATCACACAGAGTTACACCGTTTTTTTTCATACAGCAGTATGTTAACACTGTTTTTGTGGAAAATACAAGAGGATGTTTGCAAGTGCATTGAAGCCTATGGTGAGATAGGAAATATCCTCAGGAAAAATCCAAAAAGAAGCTTTCTGGGAAAATGCTTTCAATGTGTGGATTCATCTCACAGAGTTACATGATTTTTTTCATGGATCACTTTGTTAGCACTATTTTTGGGGAATCTGAGAAGGGATATTATGGATTGCTTTGAAGCCTGTGGTGACAAAGGAAATATCCTCAGTTAAATAGCAAAAAGAAACTTTCTGAAAAACTGCTTTGGATGTGTGAATTCACCTCAAAGAGTTACACGATTCTTTTCAAGGATCACTTTGTTAGCACTGTTTTTGGGGAATCTGAGAAGGGATATTTTCAATCGCATTGAAGTCTATGGTGACAAGGAAATATCCTCCTATAAAAACTGGAAAGAAGCTCTCTGAGAAAGTTCTTCCTGATGTGTGAATTCATCTCATAGAGTTGCACCTTTCTTTTCATGGAACAGTTTGCTAACACTCTTCGTGTTATCTGCAAAGGGATATCTAGGAACATCTTGAGGCCTATAGTGAAAAAGGAAATATCCTCAGATAAAAACTATAAAGAAGCTTTCTGAGAAACTGCTTTGTGATGTGAGAATTCATCACACAGAGTTACACCATTCTTTTCATACAGCAGTATGCTAACACTATTTTTGTGGAAAATGCAAGAGGATGTTTTTAAGTGCATTGAAGCCTACGGTGAGATAGGGAATATCATCAGAAAAAATCTAAAAAGAAGCTTTTTGAGAAAATGCTTTGAATGTGTGAATTCATCTCGCAGAGTTACATGATTCTTTTCATGGATCACTTTATTAGCACTGTTTTTTGGGAAAACTGAAGAGGGATATTTTGGATCGCTTTGCAGAACATGGTGACAATGGAAATATCCTCAGAAAAATAGTGAAAATAAGCTTTCTGAGAAACTGCTTTGGATGAGTGAATTCATCTCACTGAGTTAAACGACACTTATCATGGATCACTTTGTTAGCACTGTTTTTGGGAAATCTGAGAAGGGATATTTTGGATCACATTGAAGCCTATGGTGACAAAGAAAATATCCTCAGTTAAATAGCGAAAAGAAGCTTTCTGAGAAACTGCTTTGAATATGTGAATTAACCTCAAAGAGATACATGATTCTTTTCAAGGATCACTTTGTTAGCACTGTTTATGGGGAATCTGAGGAGGAATATTTTGGATCGCATTGAAGCCTATGGTGACAAGGAAATATCCTCAGATAAAACCTGGAAAGAATATTTCTGAGAAAGTTATTTGTGATGTGTGAATTCATCTCACAGACTTTCACCTTTCTTTTCATGGAGCAGTTTGATGACACTCTTTTCATGGAATATGCAAAGGGATATTTGGGAGCACTTTGAGGCCTATAGGGAAAAAGGAAATATCCTCAAAAAGAAAACTAGAAAGAAGGTTTCTGAGAAACTGCTTTCTGATGTGTGAATTCATCACAGAGTTAGACTGTTCTCATTGAGCAGTTTGATAACTCTGTTTCCATGGAATCTGCAAAGTAATATTTGGGAGCAGTTTGAGGCCTATAGCGAAAACCAAAATATCCTCAGATAAAAACTAGATAGAAGCTTTCTGAGAAACTGCTTTGTGATGTGTGAATTCATCACACAGAGTTATACCATTCTTTTCATAAAGCAGTTTATTAACACTGTGTTCGTGGAGAGTGCAAGAGGATGTTTGGCAGTGCATTGAAGCCTATGGTGACAAAGGAAATATCCTCAGATAAAAACCAAAAAGAAGCCTTCTGTGAAACTGCTTTGTGATGTGTGAATACATCTCACAGAGTTACAACGTTCCTTTCATTGAGCAGCCTGCTAACACTGTTTTCTTGGCATCTGTACAGGGATATTTCACAGTGCATTGAAACTTATGGTGACAAAGGAAATATCCTCAGAGAGAAACTAGAAAGAAAGTTTCTGAGAAACTGCTTTCTGGTGGGTGAATTCATCTCACAGAGTTACACTTTCTTTTCATGGAGCAGTCTGTTACGACTGTTTAAGGGCATCTGAGAAGGGATATTTTGGATCACATTGAAGCCGACGCTGACAAAGGAAATATCCTCAAATAAAAATTAGAAAGAAGCTTTCGGAGAAACGTCTTTGTGATTGGAAAGAAGCTTTCTGAGAAAGTTCTTTGTGATGTGTGAATTCACCTAACAGATTTACACCTTTCTTTTCAAGGAGCAGTTTGGTAACTGTTTTCATGGAATCTGCAAAGGGATATTTGGTAGTGCATTGATTCCTATGGTGAAAAGGGAAATATCCTCAGATAAAAACTAGAAAGGTTCCATATGAACTTTAAAGCAGTTTTTTCCAATTCTGTGAAGAAACTCATTGGTAGCTTGATGGGGATGGCATTGAATCTATAAATCACCTTGGGCAGTATGGCCATTTTCACGATATTGATTCTTCCTATCCATGAGCATGGTATGTTCTTCCATTTGTTTGTGTCCTCTTTTATTTCACCGAGCAGTGGTTTGTAGTTCTCCTTGAAGAGGTCCTTTACATCCCTTGTAAGTTGGATTCCTAGGTATTTTATTCTCTTTGAAGCAATTGTGAATGGAAGTTCATTCATGATTTGGCTCTCTGTTTGTCTGTTACTGGTGTATACGAATGCTTGTGATTTTTGCACATTAATTTTGTATCCTGAGACTTTGCTGAAGTTGCTTATCAGCTTAAGGAGATTTTGGGCTGAGACAATGGGTTTTTCTAAATATACAATCATGTCATCTGCAAAGAGCGACAATTTGACTTCTTCTTTTCCTAACTGAATACCCTTGATTTCTTTCTCATGCCTGATTGCCCTAGCCAGAACTTCCAACATTATGTTGAATAGGAGTGGTGAGAGAGGGCATCCCTGTCTTGTGCCAGTTTTCAAAGGGAATTTTTCCAGTTTTTGCCCATTCAGTATGATATTGGCTGTGGGTTTGAAGAGCCCGCATCTCCAAGACAATCCTAAGTCAAAAGAACAAAGCTGGAGGCATCACGCTACCTGACTTCAAACTATACTACAAGGCTACAGTAACCAAAACAGCATGGTACTGGTATCAAAAGAGAGATATAGACCAATGGAACAGAACAGAATCCTCAGAAATATTACCACACATCTACAGCCATCTGATCTTTGACAAACCTGAGAGAAACAAGAAATGGGGAAAGGATTCCCTATTTAATAAATGGTGCTGGGAAAATTGGCTAGCCATAAGTAGAAAGCTGAAACTGGATCCTTTCTTTACTCCTTATAAGTAAATTAATTCAAGATGGATTAGAGACTTAAATGTTAGACCTAATACCATAAAAGCCCTAGAGGAAAACCTAGGTAGTACCATTCAGGACATAGGCATGGGCAAAGACTTCATGTCTAAAACACCAAAAGCAACGGCAGCAAAAGCCAAAATTGACAAATGGCATCTCATTAAACTAAAGAGCTTCTGCACAGCAAAAGAAACTACCATCAGAGTGAACAGGCAACCTACAGAATGGGAGAAAGTTTTTGCAATCTACTCATCTGACAAACGGCTAATATCCAGAACCTACAAAGAACTCAAACAAATTTACAAGAAAAAAACAAACAGCCCCATCAAAAAGTGGGCAAAGGATATGAACAGACATTTCTCAAAAGAAGACATTCATACAGCCAACAGATACATGAAAAAATGCTTATCATCACTGGCCATCAGAGAAATGCAAATCAAAACCACAATGAGATACCATCTCACACCAGTTAGAATGGCAATCATTAAAAAGTCAGGAAACAACAGAGGCTGGAGAGAATGTGGAGAAATAGGAACACTTTTACACTGTTGGTGGGATTGTAAACTAGTTCAACCATTATGGAAAACAGTATGGCGATTCCTGAAGGACCTAGAACTAGATGTACCATATGACCCAGCCATCCCATTACTGGGTATATACCCAAAGGATTATAAATCATGCTGCTATAAAGACACATGCACCTGTATGTTTATTGCAGCACTATTCACAATAGCAAAGACTTGGAATCAACCCAAATGTCCATCAGTGACAGACTGGATTAAGAAAATGTGGCACATATACACCATGGAATACTATGCAGCCATAAAAAAGGATGAGTTTGTGTCCTTTGTAGGGACATGGATGCAGCTGGAAACCATCATTCTTAGCAAACTATCACAAGAACAGAAAACCAAAGACCGCATGTTCTCACTCATAGGTGGGAAGTGAACAATGAGATCACTTGGACTCGGGAAGGGGAACAACACACACCAGGGCCTATCATGGGGAGAGGGAGGGGGGAGGGGGTAGGGATTGCATTGGGAGTTATACCTGATGTAAATGACGAGTTGATGGGTGCTGACGAGTTGATGGGTGCAGCACACTAACATGGCACAAGTATACATATGTAACAAACCTGCACGTTATGCATATGTACCCTAGAACTTAAAGTATAATAATAATAAAAAATAAAAAAAAAAACTAGAAAGGAGCTTTCTGAGAAATTACTTTGTGATGTGTGAATTCATCTCTGAGAGTTACACTGCTCTTTTCATTGAGAAATGTGCTAACCCTGTTTTCTTGTAATCTGCAATGGGATATTTCAGAGCACATTGAAGCTTATGGTGACAAAATAAATATCCTCTGACGAAAACTAGAAAGAAGCTCTTTGAGAAACTGCTTTGAGATGTGCTAATTCATCTCACAATGATACACTATTCTATTCATGGAACATTTTGATAACACTGTTCATGGGGCATCTGAGAAGGGATATTTTGGATCACATTGATGTTTATGGTGACTAAGGAAATATCCTCATATAAAAACTAGAAAGAAGCTTTCTGAGAAACTGCTGTGTGATGTGGGAATTCATCTCACAGAGTTTCACCATTCTTTACATTGATCAGTTTGATTACACTATTTTCCTGGAAACTGCAGTAGGATTTCTGGGAGTGCATTGAAGCCTATGGGGACAAAAGAAATATCCACAGATAAAACCAAAATAAGCTTTCTGAGAAACTGCTTTTTGACGTGTCACTTCATCTCACAGAGTTACACTGTTCTTTTCATTGATCACTTTACTACACTGTTTTCTTGGAATCCACAATGGGATATTTTGGAGTGTATTGAAGACTATGGTGACAAAGGAAATATCTTCATATAAAAACTAGAAAGAAGCTTTCTGGGAAACTGCTTTGTGAATTGTTAATTCATGTCACCAAGGTACATGATTGTTTTGTTGGATCACTTTGTTAGCCCTGTTTTTGGGGAACCTGAGAAGGGATATTTTGGATCGCATTGAAAGCTATGCTGACAAAGCAAATATTTTCAGATAAAAAATAGAAAGAAGTTTTCTGAGAAACTGCTTTGTGATGTGTGAATTCATCTCACATGGTTACATGATTCTTTTCATGGAGCAGTTTGGTAACACTGTTTTTGCGGAATCAGAGAAGGAAAATTATGGATTGCCATGAAGCCTATGGTAACAAAGGAAATATCCTCAACTAAAAACTAGAAGATCTTCTTTTGTGATGTGTGAATTCATCTCACAGAGTTACACCTTTCTTTTCATGGAGCAGTTTGCTAACAGTGTTTTCGTGGAATCTGCAAAGGTATATTTGCGAGTGCATTGAGTCCTATGGTTAAAAAGGAAATATCCTCAGATAAAAATTAGAAAGAAGCTTTCTGAGAACTTTCTTTGTAATGTGTGAATTCATTTCACAGAGTTACACTGTTATTTTCAGTGAGCAGTTTGCAAATACTGTTTTCTTGGAATCTGCAATGGGATATTTCGGAGTCCATTGAAGCTTACGGTGACAAATGAAATATCATCATATAAAAACTAGAAAGAAACTTTCTGAGAAATTGCTTTGTGATTTGTAAATTCATCTCACAGATTTACACAATTCTTTTCATGGAACAGGTTGGTAGCACTGTTTTGGGAAATATGAGAAGCAATATTTTGGATTGCATTGAAGCCTGTAGTGACAAAGGAAATCTCCTCAGATTAAAACTGGAAAGAAGCTCTCTGAGAGACTGTGTTTTAATGTGTTAAATTCATTTCACAGCGTTACATGATTCTTTTCATGGATCAGTTTGGTAGCACTGTTTTTGAGGAATCTGAGTAAGGATACTTTGGATCACATTGAAGCCTATGTTAACAGAGGAAATATCCTCAGATAAAAACTAGAATGAAGCTTTTTGAGAAAGTTCTTTGTGATGTGTGAATTCAACTCACAGCGTTACACCTTTCTTTTCATGAAGCAGTTTGCTGACACTGCTTTCGTGGAATCTGCAGTGGGATATTTGGGAGTGCAATGAGGCCTGTGGTGAAAAAGGAAATATCCTCAGATAAAAACTGGAAAGAAACTTTCTGTGAAACTACACTGTGATGTGTGAATTCATCTCAAAGGCTTAGACCGTTCCCCTCATTGAACAGTTTGATAACTCTCTTTTCATGGATTCTGCAATAGGATATTCAGGAGTGCTTTGAACCCTATTGTGACAAAAAAAATTTAATCAGAAAATAATCAAAAATAAGTTTTCTGAGAAACTGCCTTGTGATGTGTAAATTCATATCATGGGGTTATATGATTCTTTTCAAGGATCAGTTTGGTAGCACTGTTTTCTGAAATATTAGAAGTGATATTTTGGATTGCATTGAAACCTATGGTGACTAAGGAAATATCCTCAGATGAAACCTGTAAAGAAGCTTTTTGGGAGAGTTGTTTGTGATGTGTGCATTCATCTAACAGAGATACAACTTTCTTTTTGTGAGCAGTTTGGTAACACTGTTTTTGTTGAAACTGCAAATGGATATTTGGGAGTGCATTGGGGCCTATACTCAAAAAAGAAATATCCTCAGATAAAAACTAGAAAGAAGCATTCTGAGAAACTGCTTTGTGATGTGTGAATTCATACACCATTCTTTTCATTGAAGAGTTTCATAACAGAGCTTTCATGGAATCTGCAATAGGATATTTTGGAGAGCATTGAAACCCATGGTGACAAAGAAATTATCCTCAAATAAAAACCAAGAAGAAGCTTTCTGAGAAACTGTTTTGTGATATGTGAAATCATCTCACAGAGTTACACTTCTCTTTTCGTTGAGCAATTTCCTCACTGTTTTCTTGTAATATGCAATTTGATATATCGGAGTGCATTGAAGCTTATGGTGACAAAGAAAATATCCTCATATAGAAACGAGAAAGAAGCTTTCTGAGAAACTGCTTTGTGACGTGTTAATTCATCTCACACTGATACACAACAGTTTTCATGAATCAGTTTCGTAGCATGGTTTTTGGGGAATCTGAGAAGGGGTATTTTGCATCACATTGAAGCCTATGGTGACTAAGGAAATATCCTCAGATAAAAGCTGGAAAGAGGCTTTCTGAGAAACTTCGTGATGTGTGAATGCATCTCTTAGAGTTACACCTTTCCTCTTATGGGTCAGTTTGCTAACACTGTTTTCATGGAATCTGCAAAGGGACACTTTGGAGTGCATTGAGGCCTATAATGAAAAAGGAATTATACTCAGAAAAAAATGAGAGAAAAGCTTTCTGAGAAACTGCTTTGTGGTGTGCGAATTCACCACACAGAGCTACACCATTCTTGTCAATGAGCAGTTTGATAACACTTTTCTCGTGGAATCTGAAATAGGATATTTAGGAGTGCATTGAAGCCTCTGGTGACAAAGGAAATACCCTCAGTTAAAAACCCAAAAAAGTTTCTGAGAAATCGTGTTGTTTTGTGTAAATTCATCTCAAAGAGTTACACTGTTCTTTCCATTGAGCAGTTTGCTAACACTGTTTTCTTGGAATCTGCAGTGGGATAATTTTGAGTGTGTTGAAGCTTATGGTGACAATTGAAATATCATCATATACAAACTAGAAAAAACGTTTCTGAGAAATTACTTTGTGATGTGTTAAATCTTCTCCTAGACTTACATGATCCTTTTCATGCACCACTTTGGTAGCACTGCTTTTGGGGAATCTGAGAATTTATATTTTGGAGCACATTGAAGTCTATGGTGACAAAGGAAACATCCTCAGATAATAACTAGAAAGAAGCTTTCTGATAAAGTTCTTTGGGATGTGTGAATTTGTCTCACAGAGTTACACCTTTCCTTTCAAGGAGGAGTTTGCTGACAGTGTTTTCATGGAATCAGCAAAGTGATATTTGGGATGAATTAAGGCCTGCAGTGAAAAAGGAAATATCCTCAGATAAAAATTTGAAAGAAGCTTTCTAAGAAACTGCTTTTTGATATGTGAATTCATCTCACAGGGTTACACTTTTCTTTTCATTGAAAATATTGATAATGCTGTTTTCATGGAATATGTAAAAGGTGGGAGTGCTTTGAAACCTCTGATGACAAAGGAAATATCCTCAGATAAAAAACAAAAAGAAGCTTTCTGAGAAACTGCTTTGTGATGTGGACATTCATCAGACAGGGTTACACTGTTCCTTTCAGTCAGTAATTTGGTAACACTGTTTTCTTGGAATCTGCAATGGGATATTTTGGTGCACATTGAAACTTACTGTGAATAAGGAAACATCCTCAGACAAAGTAAAGATACTTTCTGAGAAACTTTTTATGATGTGTTAATTCATCTCATGGAGTTACACGATTCTTTTCATTGATCAGTTTGATAGCACTGTTTTTGGCGAATCTGAGTACGGTTGTTTTGAATCGCATTCAAGCCTGTGTTGAAAAACGAAATATCCTCAGAAAAAAACTAGAAAGAAGCTTTCTCAGAAAATTCTTAGAGATGTGTGAATTCATCTCATAGATTTACACCTTCAATTTCATGGAGCAGCTTGCTAACACTGTTTTTGTGTAATCTGCACAAAAGGAGCGCATTGAGGCCTATGGTGATAAAGGAAATATCCTCTCATAAAAACTAGAAAAAACTTTCTGAGAAACTGCTTTGTGATGTGTGAATTCATCTCAGAGATTTACACTGTTCAATTCATTGTGCAGTTTACTAAAACTCTTTTCTTGGAATCTGCAATGGGATATTTCAGAGCGTATTGAAAACTATGGTGACAAAGGAAATATCCTCATATAAAAACAAGAAAGAAGCTTTCTGAGAAATGACTTTATGATGTGTTAATTCATCTCACAGACTTACATGATTCTTTTCATGGATAAGTTTTGTAGCACGGTTTTTGGGGAATCTGTGGAGGGATATTTTGGATCTCATTGAAGCCAATGGTAAGTAAGGAATTATCCTCAGAAAAAAACAAGAAAGAAGCTTTCTGAGAAAGTTCTTTGTGATGTGTGAATTCATCTCACAGAGTTACACCTGTATTTTCATGAAGCAGTTGCTGACACAGTTTTCGTGGAATCTGCAAAAAAATATTTATGAGCGCATTGAGGCCTATGGTGAAAAAGGAAATATCATCATAGAAAAAAGAGAAAGAAGCTTTCTGAGACACTCTTTTGTGATGTGTGAATTCAACTCACAGAATTACACTGTTCTTTTCATTAAGCAGATTGCTAACACTGTTTTCTTGGAATCCGCAATGGCATATATTGGAGTGCATTGAAGCCTACTGTTAAAAATTAAATATCCTCAGATGAGAACTAGAAAGAAACTTTCTGAGAAACTTCTTTGTGATTTCTGAATTAATCTCACAGACACACAATGCTTTCAATGGATCAGTTTGATAGCACTGTTTTAGGGGAATCTGGGTGGGGATATTTTGGTTTGCTTTGAAGCCTATGGTGTCAAAGGAAATATCCTCAGATTAAAACTAGAAAGAAGCTTTCAGAGAAACTTCTTTGTGATGTGTGAATTCATCTCATAGAGTTACACCTTTCTTTTCATGGACCAGTTTGCTAACACTGTTTTCATGGAATCTGCAAAGGGATATTTTTGAGTGCACTGAGGCCTATGGTGAAAGAGGAAATATCCTCAGATTAAAACTAGAAAGAAGCTTTCTGAGGAACTGTTTTGTGATGAGTGTATTCATCTCACAGAGTTGCACTGTTACGTTCATTGAGCAGTTTGCTAACACTGTGTTCTAGGAAGCTGCACTGGGATACATTGGAGCGCATTGAAGCTTATGGTGACAAAGGAAATGTATTCATTTAAAAAGTAGAAAGAAGCTTTCTGAGAAACTACTTTGTGATGTTTTAATTCATCTCACAGAGTTAGAAGACTCTTTTCATGGATCAATTTTTTTGCACTGTTTTTGGGGAATCTGAATAGGGATATTTTGGATCGCATTGAAGCCTATGGTGACAAAGGAAATATCTTCAGATAAAAACTTGAAAGATGCTTTCTGAGAAACGGCTTTGTGATGTGTGAATTCATCTCATGGAGTCACACCATTGTTTTCATGGAGCACTTTTGTAGCACTGTTTTTGGGGGAATCTGAGAAGGGATATGTTGAATTGCTTTTTAGTCTATGGTGACAAAAGAAATATTCTCAGATGAAAACCAAAAAGAGCATTCTGTGAAACAGCTTTGTGATGTGTGAATTTATCCTACAGAGTTACAACAATATTTTCATTGAGAAGTTTGTTAACACTTTTTTCATGGAACCTGCAATGGTATATTATGAAGTGCTGTGAGGAATATGGTGTAAAAGGAAATATCCCCAGATTAAAACTGGAAAGAAGCTTTCTGAGAAACTACTTTTCGATGAGTGTATTCATCTCACAGAGTTACACTGTTGGTTTTATTGGGCTGTTTTCTAACACTGTTTTCTAGGAATCTGCAATGAGATACTTCGGAGCACATTGAAGCTTGCAGAGACAAAGGAAATACATTCATATAAAAACTTGAAAGAAGCTTTCTGAGAAAGGCTTTTGTGATGTGTGAATTCATGTCCCAGAGTTACACCTTTGTTTTCATGGAGCAGTGTGCTAACACTGTTTTCGTGGAATTTGTAAGGGGATATCTGGGAGCACATTGAAGCCTATCGTGAAAAAGGAAATATCATCATATAAAAACTAGAGAGAAACATTCTGAGAAACTGCTTTGTGATGTGGTAACTCATTTCACAGGTTTACATGATTCATTTCATGGAGAAGTTTGGTAACACTGTTTTTGTGGAGTCTGAGAAGTGATATTTTGGATTGCATTGAAGCCTATGGTGACAAAGGAAATATCCTCAGATATAAACTAGAAAGAAACTTTCTGAGAAACTGCTTTGTGGTTTTTGAATTCATCTCACAGTTACAATTCTTTCCATGGAGCAGTTTGGTAGCACTGTTTTTGTGGAATCTAGGAAGGGATATTTTGGATCACATTGAAGCCTATAGTGATAAAGGAATTATTCTCAGATGAAACTAGAAAGAAGCTTCTGAGAAACTGCTTTGTGATGTGTGAATTCATCTAATTGTGTTACACATTTCTTTTCATGGAGCAATTTGGTAACACTGGTTTCATTGAAACTACAATTGACAATTTGGAGCGCATTGAGAACTACAGTGAAAAAGGAAATATCCTCAGACAAACACCAGAAAGAAAGTTTCTGAGAAACTGCTTTGTGATGTGTGAATTCATCTAACAGAGTTACACCATTCTTATGATTCAGCAGTTTGATAACATTGTTTTTGTGGTATCCACAATAGGATATTTGGGAGCGCATTGCAGCCTATGGTGATAAAAGAAATATTCTCAGATAAAAACCAAAAAGAAGCTTTCTGACAAACTGCTTTGTGATATGTGAATTCATCTCAAAGAGTTACACTGTTCTTTTCATTGAGCAGTTTGATAAAACTATTTTCCTGGAAAACAGGAAATTTGGGAGTTCACTGAAGCCTGTGGTGATAAAGTTAATATCCACAGAGAAAAACTAGAAAGAAGCTTTCTGAAAAACTGCTTTGTCATTTAAGTATTCATCTCAGAGAGCTACACGATTCTTTTCACAGAGAAGCTTGGTAGTACTGTTTTTGGGGAATCTGAGAAGGAATATTTTGGATCGCATTGAAGCCTATGGTGACAAAGGAAATATCCTGACAAAAGGTAGAAAGAGGCTTTCTGAGAAAGGACTTTCTTTTGTGTGAATTCATCTCACAGAGTTATACCTCAATTTTCTTGTAGCAGGTTGCTAACATTGTTCTAGAGGAATCTGCAAAGTGATATTTGGGAGCACATTGAGACCTATGGTGAGAAAGGAAATATCCTCAGAAGAAAACTTGAAGGAAGCTTTCCGAGAAACTCCTTTGTGATACATTTATTCACCTCACAGAGTTACATTGTTCTTTTCATGGAACAGTTTGCTAACAATGTTTTCCTGGAATCTGCAATGGGATATTTCTGAACACATTGAAGCTTATGTTGATAAAGGAAATATTCTCAGACAAAAAATAGAAAGATGGTTTCTGAGAAACTGCTTTTTGATTCATGAATTCATATCACAGAGTTACACGATCCTTTTCATGGATCAGTTTGGTAACACTGTTTTTTGGGAATATGAGAAGGGATATTTTGGATCACATTGAAGCCTATGGTGAAAAAGAAAATATCCTCAGATAAAAACCAGAATGAAGCTTTCTGAGAAAGGACTTTGTGATATGTGAATTCATCTCTCAGTATTACACATTTCTATCATGGAGAAGTTTGCATGAACTGTTTTCATGGAATCTGTCATGGGATATTTGGGAGCACATTGAGGTCTATAGTGAAAAAGGAAATATGCTCAGGAAAATACTAGAAGTAAGCTTTCTGAGAAACTGCTTTGTGATGTGTAAATTCATCTCAGAGAATTACACGGATCTTTTCATTGAGCAGTTTGATAACACTGTTTTCGTTTAATCTGCAATAGGATATTTGGGAGTGCATTGAAGCCTATGGTGACAAAGGAAATATCCTCAGATAAAAACAAGAAAGAAGTTTTCTGAGAAACTTCTTTTTGATCATCTCATAGAGTTAGACATTTCCTTTCATGAAGCAGGTTTCTAACACTTTTTTCAGGAAATCTGTAAATGTATATTTGGAAGTGCATTGAGGCCTAAGGTGAAAAAGAAATATCCTGAGTTAGAAACTAGAAACAAGCTTTCTGAGTAACTCCTTTTTGATGCATGAATTCCTCTCACAGTTACACTCTTCTTTTCATTGAGCAGTTTGCTAACCCGATTTTCTTAGAATCTGCAATCTGATATTTTGGAGTGCATTGAAGGTTATGCTGACAAAGGAAATATCTTCATAGAAAAACTGGAAAGAAGCTTTCTGAGAAACCACTTTGTGATATGATAATTCATCTCAGAGAGTTACACGATTCTTTTCATGGATCAGTTTGGTAGCACTGTTTTTAGGTTATCTGAGAAGGAATAATTTGGATCTCATTGAAGTCTATGGAGACAAAGGAAATATCCTCAGATAAAAACTATGAAGAAGATTTCTGAGAAAGCTCCGTGTGATATGTAAATTCATCTCACAGATTTTAATGGAGCAGCTTACTAAAACTGTTTTCATGCAATCTGCAAAGGGATATTTGAAAATGCATTGAGGCCTATGGTGAGAAAGGAAACATCTTCAGATAAAAACTAGAAGGAAGCTTTCTGAGAAACTGCTTTGTGATGTGAGAATTCAACTCACAGAGTTACACTGACTTTTGCATGGAGCAGTTTGCTTACAGTGTTTTCTTGGCATCTGCACTCTGATATATCTTATCGTATGGAAGCTTACGGTGACAAAGGAAATATCATCATAGATAAACCAAAGATATGCTTTCTGAGAAACTTCTTTGCAATATGTGAATTCATCTCACATACTTCCACCAATAATTTCATTCAGTAGTATTATAACACTGTTTTCGTGGAATCTGCAGTAGGATATTTGGGAGCACATTGAAACCTATAGTGACAAAGGAAATAATCTCATTGATAAACCAAAAAGAAACTTTCTGAAAAACTGCTGTGTGATATGTGAATTCATCTCACAGTTTTACACTGTTCTTTTCCATGAGCAGTTTGCTAACACTGTTTTCTTGGAATCTTAAATGGAATATTTCAGAGTGTATTGAAGCTTATGGTGACATAGGAAATATCCTCATAGAAAAAGTAGAAAGATGCTTTCTGGAAACTGATTTGTGATGTGTTAATTCATCTCACAGAGTTACACAATTCTTTTCATGGATCAGTTTGGCATCACTGTTTTTGGGGAATCTGAGAAAGATTATTTTGGATCACATTGAAGCCTATGGTGACAAAGGAAATATCCTCAGATGAAAACTATAAATAACCTTTCCGACAAAGTTCTTTGTGATGTGTGAATTCATCTCACGGAGTTGCACCTTTCCTTTAATGGAGCCGTTTGCTAACACTGTTTTCATGGAATCTACAATGGGATATTTGGAAGGGCATTGACATCTATGGTGAAAAATGAAATATCCTCAGGAAAAAACGTGAAAGAAGATTTCTGAGAAATTACTTTGTGATGTGTGAATTCATCTCACAGAGCTACACACTTCTTTTCATGGATTAGTTTGGTAGCACTGTTTTTTTAGGAATCTGAGAAGGGATACTTTGGATCTCATTGAAAACTGTAGTGAAAAAGGAAACGTCCTTATATGTGAACTTGAAAAAAGCTTTCTGAGAAACTGCTTTGTGGTGTGTCAATTCATCTCACAGAGTTACACTGTTCTTTGCATTGAGCAGTTTGCTAACACTGTTTTCATGGAATCTGCAATGGGATATTTCGGAGCACACTGAATCTCATGGTAACAAAGGAAATAACCTCAGACAAAAACTAGAAAGAAGCTTTCTGAGAAACTTCTTTGTGTTTTTGTAAATTTATCTCACAGAGTTACACGATTTTCTCATGGACCAGTTTGGTAACACTGTTTTTGGTGAATCTGAGAATGTATATTTTGGATAGCATTGAAGCCTATGGTGACAAAGGAAATATTCTGTAATGGGATATTTGAATTCTGTAATGGGATATTTCGGAGCACATTGAAGTTTATGGTGACAAGTCAAATATCCTCAGACAAATAATAGAAAGAAGCTTTCTGAGAAACTGCTTTGTGATTTGTGAATTCAATTCATGGAGTTACACCTTTCTTTCCATGGAGCAGTTTTCTAACACTGTTTACGTGGAATCTGCAAAGGGATATTTGAGAGCACCTTAATGCATATGGCTAAATAGGAAATAGCCTCAGATAAAAACTAGAAAGAAGCTTTCTGAGAAACTGCTTTGTGATGTGTGAATTCATGTCACAGAGTTACACTGTTGTTTTCATTGAGCAGTTTGCTAACACTGTTTTCACGGTATCTGCAAAGGGATATATGGGAGTACATTGAGGCCTGTGGTGAAAAATTAAATATTCTCAGATAAAAACTAGAAGGAAGCTTTTTGAGAAACCATTTGTGTTGTGTTAATTCATCTGACTGTGTTACATGATTCTTTTCAAGGAGCAGTTAGGTAGCACTCTTTTTGGGGACTCTGAGAAGGGATATTTTGGATCACATTGAAGACTATGGTGACAAAAGATATATCCTCAGAAGAAAAGTAGAAAGAAGATTTCTGAGAAAGGACATTGTGACATGTGAATTCATCTCACAGTGTTACACTTTCCTTTTCTTGGAGCAGTTTTCTAATATTGTTTTTGTTGAATCTGCAATGGGATATTTGGGAGTGCCATGATGCCTACAGTGTAAAAGGAAATATCCTAAGATAAAAACTAGAAAGAAGCTTTCTGAGAAACTTCTTTGTGATGTGTGAATTCATCTCAGAGAATTGCATGGTTCTTTTCACTGAGCAATTTGATAACACTGTTTTTGTTTAATGTGCAATAGGATATTTGGGAGAGCATTGAGAACGATGGTGAAAAAGGAAATATGGTGAGTTAAAAACTAGAAAAAATCTATCTAAGAAACTCATTTGTAATGCATTAATCATCTCACAGAGTTACTGTGTTCTTTTCATTGAGCAGTTTGCTAACATTATTTTCTTGGAATCTGCAATTTGATATTTCAGAGTGCATTGAAGCTTATGGTGACAAAGGAAATATCCTCATGTAAAAATTAGACAGAAGCTCTTTGAGAAACTTCTTTGTGATGTGTTAATTCATCTCACAGAGCTACATGATTCTTTTCATGGATTAGTTTGGTAGCACTGTTTTGAGGGAATCTGAGAAGGGATATTTTGGATCACAGTGAAGCCTATGGTGACAAAGGGATTATCCTCAGATAAAAACTAGAAAGAAGTTTTCTGAGAAAGAATATTGTGATGTGTGAATTCATCTCACAGAGTTACACCTCTATTTTCATGGAGTAGTTTGCTAACACTGTTTTCTTGGAATCCTCAAAGGGATATTTTTCAGTACATTGAGGCCTACTGTGAAAAAAGAAATATCATCAGATAAAAACTAGAAGGAAACTTTCTGAGAAACTGCTTTGTGACCTGTGAATTCAACTCACAGAGTTATATGGTACTTTGTATTGAGCAGTTTGCTTACACTGTTTTCTTGCAATCTGCACTCTGATATATCTTAGCACATTGAAGTTTATGGTGACAAAGGAAATACCCTCATAGATAAACCAAAAAGAAGCTTTCTGAGAAACTGATTTTAGATGTGTGAATTCATCTCACAGATTTACACCATTCTTTTCATTAAGCAGTTTGATAACACTGTTTTCGTGGCATCTGCTATAGGATATTTGCCAGTGCATTGAAACCTATGGTGACAAAGCATATATCCTCATAGATAAACGAAAAAGAAACTCTCTGAGAAACTGCTTTGTGTTGTGTGAATTCCTCTCACAGTGTTACACTGTTGTTTTCGTTGAGCAGTTTGCTAACACTGTTTTCTTAGAATCTTAAATTGGATATTTCAGAGTGCACTGAAACTAATGGTGACATATGAAACTTCCTCTAGAAAAAGTAGAAAGAAGCTTTCTGAGAAACCGCTTAGTGATTTTTTAATTCATCTCACAGAGTTAAACATTTCTTTTCATGGATCACTTTGGCCGCACTGTTTTGGGGGAATCTGAAAAGGGATATTTTGGATCACATTGAAGCCTATGGTGACAAACGAAATATCCTCAGATAAAACATAGGAAGAAGCTTTATGAGAAACTGTTTTGTGATGTGTGAATTCATCTCACAGAGTTACACCTTTGTTTCTTTACATGGAGCCGTTGTTAACACTGTTTTTGTGGAATCTGCAAAGGCATATCTAGGAGCACATTGAGGTCTATGGTGAAAAATGAAATATCCTCAGATAAAATCAAGAAAGAAGCTTTCTGAGAAACTGCTTGGTAACGTGTGAATTCATTTCACAGAGATACACACTTCTTTTCATGAATCATTATGGTAGCACTGTTTTTGGGGATTTGGAGGAGGGATATTTTGGATCTCATTGAAGCTTACAGTGAAAAAACAAATATCCTGAGATAAAAACTAGAAAGAAGTTTTCCGATAATCTGCTTTGTGATGTGTGAGTTCATCTCACAGAGTTACACTGTTCTTCCCAGGGAGCAGTTTGCTAACACTGTTTTTGTGGAATCTGCAAAGGGATATTTTTGAGAGTATGGAGCAATCTGTTACCATTGTCTTTGGGGAATCTGAGAAGGGAAATCTGGGATCACATTGAGGTCTACGCTGACAAAGGAAATATCCTCAAATAACGAGAAAGAAGCTTTCTGAGAAACTTCTCTGTGATGTGTTAATTCATCTCACAGAGGTACACCTTAGTCTTCATGAAGCAGTTTGCTAACACTGTTTTCTTGGAATCTGCAAAGTGATATTTGGCAGCGCATTGAGGCCTATGGTGAAAAAGGAAATATCCTCAGATAAAAACTAGAGAGAAACTTTCTCAGAAACTGCTTTGTGATGTGTGAATTGTTCTTGCCGAGTGACATGGTTCTTTTCATTGAGTCGTTTGCTAAAAAGAAGTCTTCTGAAAAACTGCTTTGTGATGTGTTAATTCTTCTGACTGTGTTAAACGTTCTTTCCTGGATCAAGTTGGTAGCACTACTTAGGGAATTTGAGAAGGTATAATTTGGATTGCATTGAAGCTGATGATGACAAAGGAAATATCCTCAGATAAAAATTAGAAATAACCTTTCTGAGAAAGTTCTTTGTGATGTGTGAATTCATCTCACAGAGTTACACTGTAATTTGCATTGTGAATTTTGCTAACACTGTTTTCTTGGAATCGGAAATGGGATATTTCAGAGCACATTGAAGCTTATGGTGACAAAGGAAATATCCTCCAAAAAAAAAATAGAAAGAAGCTTTCTGAGAAACTGATTTGTGATATGTTAATTCATCTCACAGAGTTTCACGATTCTTTTCCTGCAGTAGTTTTGTAGCACTGTTTGGTAATGTGAGAAGGGATATTTTGGATCTCATTGAAGCCTATGGTGACTAAGCAAATATCCTCCGATAAAAACTAGAATGAAGCTTTCTGAGAAACTGATTTGTGATGTGTGAATTCATCTCAGAGAGTTACACTGTTCCTTTCATTGAACAGTTTGCTAACAATGTTTATGTGGAATCTGCAAAGGGATAATTTGGATCATATTGAAGCTTATGGTGACAAAGGAAATATCCTCAGACAAAAACTAGAAAGAAGCTTTCTGGGAAACTGCTTTGTGATTTGTGAACTCATCTCATAGAGTTACACGATTCTTTTCCTGGAGCGGTTTGGTAGCACTCTTTTTGGGGAATCTGAGAAGGGATATTTTGGATCAGATTGAAGCCTATGGTGACAAAGGAAATATCCTAAAATAAAAAATTAAAAGAAGCTTTCTGAGAAAGTTATTTGTGATGCATGAATTCATCCCACAGAGATACAACATTCTTTTCATGGAGAAGTTTGTTAACACTGCTTTCATGGAATCTGCAATAGGATATTTGGGAGCACATTGAAGCCTATGGTGACTGAGGAAATATCCTCAGAGAAAAACCAAAAAGAATCTTTCTGAGAAACTGCTTTGTGATGTGTGAATTCATCTCACAGATTTACACTTTTTCTTTCATGGAGTAGTTTGCTAATACTATTTTCGTGGAATCTGAAAAGGGATACTCGTGAGTGCATTGTGGAATATGTTGAAAAATGAAATATGCTCATACAAAAAATGGAAAGAAGATTTCTGTGAAACGGCTTTGTGATGTGTCAATTCATCACACAGAGTTACACCATTCCCTTCATTGAGAAGTTTGCTAACACTCTTTTCATGGAATCTGCAATGGGATATTCTGGAGTGCATTGAGGAATATGGAGAAAAAGGAAATATTCTCAGATAAATACTAGAAATAAGCTGTTTGAGAAACAGCTTTGTGATGTATGAATTCATCTCACATAGTTACACCATTGTTTTCATGGAGCAGTTTGACAGAGCTGTTTCTGGGGAATCTGAGAAGGGATATTTTGGATCTCATGAAGCCTAGGGTGACAAAGGAAATATCCTATGATAAAAACTAGAAAGAAGCTGTCTCAGAAACTTCTTTGTGATGTGTGTATTCATCTCACAGACTATCACCTTTCTCTTCATGGAGCAGATTGCTAACACAGTTTTCGTGGAATCTGCCAAGGCATGTTTGGGAGAGCATTGAGGCCTATGGAGAAAAAGGAAATATCTTCAGAGAAAAAGTAGAAGGAAACTTTCTGAGAAACTGCTTTGTGATGTGTGAATTCATCTTACAGATTTACACTGTTCATTTCATTGAGTTGTTTGCTAACACTGTTTTCCTGGAGTCTACAATGGGATATTTTGGAGCACATTGAAGCTTATTATGAGGAAATATCCTCATATAAAAAAGGAAAGAAACTTTCTGAGAAACTGCTTTGTGATGTGTTAATTCATCTCACAGAGTTACATGGTTCTTTTCATGGATCACTTTGGTAGCACTGTTTTTGGGGAATCTGAGAAGGGATATTTTGGATCACGTTGAAGCCTATGGTGACAAAGGAGATATTCTCAGATAAATACTAGAAAGAATATTTCTGAGAAAGTTCTTTGTGATATTGGAATTCATGTCACAGATTTACACCATTCTATTAATGACGCCATTTGCTAACACTGTTTTCTCTGAATATGTGAAGGGATGTTTGGGAGTGCATTGAGGCCTATAGTGAAAAGGAAAATATCCTCAGATAAAACCTAGAAAGGAGATTTCTGGGAAACTGTTTTGTGATGTGTGAATTCATCCTACAGGTTACACTGTTCTTTTCATTGAGCAGTTTGATAACACTGTTTTTGTGGAATCTGCAATAGGATATTTGAGAGTGCATTGAAGCCTAAGGTGGCAGAGGAAATATCCTCTGACAAAAACCAAAAGAAAGCTTTTTGTCAAACCGTTTTGTGATGTGTGAAATCGTCTCATAGAGTTACACCATTCTTTTCATGGAAAAGTTTGCTATCACTTTTTTTGTGGGATCTGCCCTGGGATATTGGGAAGCGTCTTGAAGAATATGGTTAAAAAGGAAATATCCTCAGATAAAAACTAGAAAGAAACTTTGTGAGAAACAGCTTTGTGATGTGTGAATTCATCTTACAGAGACACACTATTCTTTTCATGGATCAGTTTGGTAGCACTGTTTTTTGGGAATCAGAGAAGGGATATTTGAAATGACATTGAAGCCTATGGCGACAAAGGAAATATCCACAGATAAAAGCTAGAATGAAGTTTTCTGAGAAACTGCTTTGTGATATGGGATTTTATCTCACTGAGTTACACCGTTCTTTTCACTGAGTAGTTTGATAACACTGTTTTCCTGGAATCTGCCATGGGATATTTCGGAGCCCATTGAAACTTATGGTGACAAAGGAAATATCCTCATGTAAAAACTAGAAAGAAGTGTTCTGAGAAATCGATTTGTGATGTGTTAATTCATTTCACAGAGTGACAAGTTTCTTTTCATGGAACAGTTTGGTATTACTGTTTATGGGGAATCTCGGAATGGATATTTCGAATTGCACTGAAGCCTATGGCAACAAAGGAAACATCCTCAGCTAAAAACTGGAAAGAAACTTTCTGAGAAAGTTCTCTGTGAAGTGTCAATTCTTCTTCACAGAATTACACCTGCCTTTTTGTGGAGAAGTTTAACACTGTTTTTGTGGAATGTGCAAAGGGGTATTTGGGAGCGCATTGAGGTCTATAGTGAAAAAGGAAATATCCTCAGATAAAAACTAGAAAGAAGCCTTCTGAGAAACTGCTTTGTGATATGTGAGTTCATCTGACAGATTACACCATTCTTTTCATTGAGCAATTTGATAACACTGTTTTCGTGGAATCTGCAATAGGATATTTGGGAGTGCTTTGAAGCTTGCAGTGACAAAGGAAATATCCACAGGTAAACACCAAAAAACCTTTCTACGAAACTGCTTTGTGATGTGTCAATTCATCTCACAGAGTTACAATGTTCTTTTCATTGAGAAGTTTGCTAACACTTTCTTCGTGGAATCTGCAAAGAGATATTTGATAGCACATTGAGAAATATGGTGAAAAAGTAAATATCCTCAGGTAAAAACTAGAAAGAAGCTTTCTGAGAAACCGCTTTGTGATGTGTGAATTCATCTCACAGAGATACACCACTCTTTTCATAGATCAGTTTTATTGCACTGTTTTTGGGGAATCTGAGAAGGGATATTTTTGGTTGCTTTGAATCCTATGGTGACAAAGGAAATATCCTCAGATAAAAATTAGAAAGAGGCCTTCTGAGAAAGTTCTTTGTGATGTCTGAATTCATCCCACAGAGATACACCTTTCTTTTCATGGAGCAATTTACTAACACTCTTTTGGTTTAATCTGCAAAGGATATTTGGGAGCACATTGAGGCCTATGGTGAAAAAGGAAACATACTCCAACAAAAACTAGAAAGAATCTTTCTGTGAAACTGCTTTGTGATGTGTGAATTCATCTAACAGAGTTACACTGTTCTTTTCATTGAGAAGTTTGCTAACACTTTATTCGTGGAAACTCCAATGGGATATTCGGGAGCACATTGAGGAATATGGTGAAAAAGGAAATTTAATCAGATGAAAACTAGAAGGAAGCATTCTGTGAAACTGCTTTGTGATGTGTGAATTCATCTCACAGAGTTAAGCCATTCTTTCCATGGAGCAGTTTGTTAGCACTGTTTTTGGGAAATCTGAGAGTGGATATTCTGGTTCGTGTTTACGCCTATGGTGACAAAGGAAATATCCTCAGACAAAAACAAGAAAGAATGTTTCTGAGAAACTTCTTTGTGATGTGTATATTCATCTCACAGAATAACACCTTTTTTTTCATGGAAAAATTTTCTAACCCTGTTTTCATGGAATCTCCAAAAGGATATTTTGGAGTGAGTTGAGTACTTTGGTGAAAAAGGAAATATCTTCAGATCATAACTAGAAGGAAACTTTCTGAGAAACTGCTTTGTGATGTGTGATTTCATCTGACAGAGTTACAAAGTTGTTTTCATTATGAAGTTTGCTAATAGATTTGTCATGGAAACTGCAATGCTATATTCCCAAGCGCACCGAGGAATATGGAGAAAAAGGAAATATAGTCAGATAAAAACTAGAAAGAAGCTTTCTGAGAAACTGCTTTGTGATTTATGAATTCATCTCACAGTTACACCACTCTTTTCAAGGAGCAGTTTGGTGGCACTGTTTTTGGGGAATCTGAGAAGGGATATTTTGAAGTACATTGAAGCCTACAGTGAAAAAGGAAATATCCTCAGATAAAAACTAGAAAGAAGCTTTCTGAGAAACTGCTTTGTGATGTGTGAATTCATCTCATATAGTTACAGGAATCTTTTCTTGGAGCAGTTTGCTAACACTGTTTCTGTGGAATCTGCAGTAGGATATTTTGGAGTGCATCGATGCCTAGCGTGAGAAAGGAATTTTCATCAGCAAAACCCAAAAAGAATCTTTCTGAGATACTACTTTAGATGTGTGAACTCATCTCACATATTTACACCTTTCTTTCCATTTAGCAGTTTTCTAACACCATCTGCGTGGAATCTGCAAAGGGATATTCATGAGGGCATTGAAGACTATGATGAAAAAGGAAATGTCCCCAGACAAGAACTAGAAAGAAGCTTTCTGACAACCTGCTTTGGGGACTGTGAATTGATCTCATAGAGTTACACGATTATTTTCATGCAGCAGTTTGGTAGCACTTTTTTTGGGTATCTGAAGAGGGATATTTGGATCGTATTGAAGCCTATGGTGAAAACGAATTATCCTCATATAAAAAATTGAAAAAAGCTTTCTGAGAAACCACTTTGTGATATGTGAATTCAACTCACAGAATTACACGATTCTTTTCATGGATTGGTATGGTAACACTGTTTTTGTGGAATATTAAAAGTGATATTTTGAATTGCATTGAAGCCTATGGCGACAAAGGAAATATTCTCAGATAATAACTAGAAATAAGCTTTATGAGAAAATGCTTTGTAATTTGTGAATTCATCTCACATAGTTACAGGATTCTTTCCTTGGAGCAGTTTGCTAACACTGTTTTTGAAGTATCTGTAATAGGATATTTGGGAGTGCATTGAAGCCTATGGTGACAAAGGAATATCCTCAGACAAAAATAAAAAATAAACTTTCTGAGAAACTACTTTGTGATGTGTGAATTCATCTCACAGGGTTACACTGTTCTTTTCATTGAGCAGTTTGCTAACACTCTTTTCTTGGAATCTGCAATCTGATATTTTGTAGTGCATTGAAGCTTATTGTGACAAAGGAAATATAATCAGATAAAAACTGGAAATAAACTTTCTGAGAAATCGCTTTGTGATGTATTAATTCATCTCACAGAGTTACATGATCCTTTTCATGGATCAGTTTGCTAGCACTGTTTTTGGGGAATATGAGACAGGATATTTTGGATTGCATTGAAGCCTATGGTGACAAGGGAAATATCCTCGGATAATAACTAGAAAGGATCTTTCTATGAAAACACTTTCTGATGTGTGAATTCATCTCACAGAGTTACACCTTTCTTTTCATGGAGCAGTTTGCTAACACAGTTTTTGTTGAATCACCAAAGGGACATTTGGGATCACATGGAGGATTATGGTGAAAAAGGAAATGTCCTCTGATAAAAATAAAAGAGAAGATTTTGTTAAACTGCTTTGTGATGTGTGAATTCATCTCACAGAGTTACATCATTAATTTCATTGAGACGTTTGATAACACTGTTTTCGTGGAATCTGCAATGGGATATTGGCAAGCACATTGAGGACTAAGGTGTAAAATGAAATATCCTCAGAAAAATTATAGAAAGAAGCTTTCTTAGAAACTGATTGGGATTGGTGAATTCATCTCACAGAGTTACACCATTCTTTTCATTGAGCAGTATGATAATACCTTTTTGTGGAAATTGCAATGGGATATTTCAGAGCGCATTAAAACTTATGGTGACATAGCAAATATATTCATAGAAAAATTAGAACGAAGCTTTCTGAGAAACCACTTTGTGATGTGTTAATTCTTCTCACAGAGTTAGACAATTATTTTCAAGGATCAGTTTGGTAACACTGTTTTGGGGGAATCAGAAGGGATATATGGGAGCACATTCAGGTCTGTAGTAAAAAAGGAAATATCATCAGATAAAAACAAGAAAGAACTCTCTGAGAAACTGCTTTGTGACGGGTGAGTTCATCTCCCAGAGTTACTCCATTCTTTTCCTTCAGCTTTTGCTAACACTGTTTTCGTGGAATGTGCTATAGGATATTTGAGAGTGCATTGAAGCCTATGGTGACAAAGGAAATATCCTCAGGTAAAAAATATAAAGAAGCTTTCTGAGAAAACACTTTGTGATTTTGAATTCTTCTCACAGAGTTACCCGATTCTTTTCATGGATCAGTTTCGTGGCATTCTTTCTGGGGAATCTGAGAAAGGATATTTTGGATCACATTGAAGCCTATGGTGACAAAGGAAATATTCTAAGATAAAAACGAGAAAGAAGTTTCCTGACTAAGTTCTTTGTGATGTGTGAATTCAACACAGTGTTACACCTTCCTTTTAGTGGAGCAGTTTGCTACCACTGTTTTCGTGGAATCTGCAATGGGATATTTGGGAGCACATTGAGGCCTATGGTGACAAAGGAAATATCTTCAGATAAAAAGTAGAAAGAAGTTTTCTGAGAAAGTTCTTTCTGATGAGCGTATTCACCTCACGGTGTGTCACTGTTCTTTTCATGGAACAGTTTGCTAACACTTTTTTTCTGGGAAGCTGCAATGGAATATTTCAGAGCACCTTGAAGCTTGTGGTGACAAGGGAAATGCCCTCAGATAAAAAGTAGGAGAAACTATCTGAGAAACCGCTTTGAGATGTGTGAATTCAACTCACAGAGTTCCACTGTACTTTTGATTGAGAGGTTTGTTAACACCGTTTTTGTGGAATCTGTGATGGGATACTTCAGAGCGCAATGAAGCTTATGGTGACAAAGGAAATATCCTCAGACAAAATCTAGAAAGAAGCTTTCTGAGAAACTGCCTTGTTGATTTTTGAATTCATCTCAAAGAGTTACACGATTCTTTTCATGGATCAGTTTGATAGCACTGTTTTGGCATATCTGAGAAGGAATAGTTTGGATTGCATTGAAGCTTATCATGACAAAATAAATATCCACAGATAAAAACTAGAGAGAAGGTTTCTGAGAAACTGCTTTGTGATTTGTGAATTCATCTCAGAGTGTTACACGGTTCTTTTTATTGAACAGTTTGTAACACTGTTTTCTGTGACTCTGCAATGGGATTTTTCATAGCACAATGAAGTTCATGGTTTCATAGGAAATATGTACACAGAAAAAGTAGAAAGAAGCTTTTGGAGAAATTGCTTTGTGATGTGTTAATTCATCTCTCAGGTGAATTAACACAATTATTTTCATGTCTCAGTTTGGTAGCACCGTTTTTGGGGAATCTGAGAAGGGATATTATGGATCGCATTGAAGCCTATTTTGACAAAGTAAATATCCTCAGATAAAAACTAGAAAGAAAGTGTCTGAGAAAGTTCTCTGTGATGTGTAAATTCATCTCACAGAGTTACACCTTTCTTTACAGGGAACCATTTACTAACACTGTTTTTGTGCAATCTGCAAAGGATATTTTGGAGCACCTTATGGCCTATGTTGAAAAAGTATATATCCTCAGATAAAAATTAGGAAGAAGCTTTCTGAGAAACTGCATTTTGATGTGTAAATTCTTCTCACACAGTTACACTGCTCTTTTAACTGAACAGTTTGTGAACACTGTTTTCGTGCAATATGCAAAGGGATATTTGGGAGTGTATTGAGGCCTATAGTGAAAAAGGAAATATCCTCAGATAAAAACTAGACAGAAGTTTTCTGAGAAACTGTTTTTTGATTTGTGAATTTATCTCACAGATTTACACTGTTCTTTTCATTGAGCTGTTTGATCACACTCTTTTCATGTAATCTGCAACAGGATATTTGGGAGAGCATTGAAGCCTGTGGTGACAAAGGAAATATTCTAAGATAAAAACTAGAAAGAAGTTTTCTGACAAAGTTCTTTGTGAAGTGTGAATTCATCTCAGAGTGTTACACCTTACCTTTCATGGAGCAGTTTGCTACCACTCTTTTCATGTAATCTGCAAAGCGGTGTTTGGGAGTGTATTGAGGCCTATGACGAAAAAGGAAATATCCTCAGAAAAAAGGTAGAAAGAAGCTTTCTGAGAAACTGCTTTGTGATGTGTGAATTCATCTTACAGAGATACATGGTCGTGTTCATTGAGCTGTTTGATAACACTTTTTTCGTCAAATCAACAATAGGATATTTTGAGTGCATTGAAGCCTGTGGTGACAAAGGAAATATCCTTATATAAAAACTAGAAAGAAGCTTATTTAGAAAGCTCTTTTTGAGGTGCAAATTCATCTCACACAGTTACACCTTTCTTTTGATGGAGCACTTTGCTAACACTGTTTTGGTGCAAACCGCAAATGGATATTTGGGAGCACATTGAGGCCTATGGTGAAAAAATAAATATCTTCTGATAAAAACTAGAAAGAAGCTTTCTAAGAAAATGCTTTATGATGTGTGAATTCATCTCACAGAGTTACACTGTTATTTCATTGAGCAGTTTCCTAACACTGTTTTCTTGGATTCTGCAATGGGATATTTTGGAGCCCATTGAAGCTTATGGTGACAGAGCAAATATCCTCAGACAAAAACTAGAAATAAACTTTCTGAGAAACTGCTTTGTGTTTTTTGAATTCATCTCACAGAGTTACACAATTCTTTTCATGGAGTAGTTTGGTAGCACTGTTTTGGGGAATCTGAGAACAGATATTTTGGACCATAGTGAAGCCTATTGTGACAAAAGAAATATCCTCAGATAAAAGGTACAAAGAAGCTTTCTGTGAAAGCTGTTTGTGATGTGTGAATTCATCTCACACAGTTCCAGTTTTCTTTTCATGGAGCAGTTTGCTAACCCTATTTTGGTGGAATCTGCAAAGCCCTATTTGGGAGCGGATTGAGGTCTATGGTGAAAAAGGAAGTATCCTCCAATAATAACTAGACAGAAGCTTCCTGAGAAACTGCTTTGTGATGTGTTAATTCATCTCACAGAGTTACACTGTTCTGTTCATTGAGCAGTTTGATAATACTGTTTTCCTGGAATAGGCAATGGGATATTTCAGAGTGCATTGAAGTCTATGGTGACAAAGGAAATATCCTAAGACAAAACTAGGAAGAAGCTTCCTGAGAAACTGCTTTGTGACTGGTTAATTCAGCTCTCAGAGTCACATGATACTTTTCATGGAGCAGTTTGGTATCACTGTTTTTGTGGAATCTGAGAAGGGATATTTTGGATAGCATTGAAGCCTATGGTGACAAAGGAAATATCCCTAGATTATAACTAGAGAGAAGCTTTCTGAATACATGCTTTGTGATGTGTGAATTCATCTCACAGGGTTACACTGTTCTTTTCATTGAGCAGTGTAATAACTGTTTCCATTGAATCTGTGAAGGGATATTTGAGAGCGCATTGCAGCCTACAGTGAAAAATGAAATATCCTCAGATAAAAAATAGAAAGAAGCTTTCTGAGAAACAGCTTTGTGATGTGTGAATTCATCTCACAGAGTTAAACCATTCTTTTCATGGTGCTGTTTGATAACACTGGTTTCACGGAATCTTCAAGGATGTATTTGGGAGCACATTGAATCCTATAGTGACACAGGATACCTACTCAGATAAACACAAAACAAAGCTTTCTGAGAAACTCCTTTGTGATGTGTGCATTCATCTAATAGTGCTACACGATTATTTTTGTGTAGAAGTTTGTTAACTTTGTTTTCATGGAATCTGGAATAGGATATTTTGGAGCACATTGAAGCCTACGGTGACAAGGGAAATATCCTCAAATAAAAACTAGAGAGAAGCTTTCTGAGGAAATTATTTGTGATGAGTGAATTCATCTCAGAGAGTTAAAAGTTTCTTTTCATGGAGCAATTTGCTAACACTGCTTTCCTGGAATCTGCAAAGGGATAACTGGGAGCACATTGAGTCCTATGGTTAAAAAGGAAATATCCTCAGATAAAAACTTGAAAGAAGTTTTCCGATAAACTGCTTTGTGATGTGGGAATTCATCTCAGAGTTACACCACTCTTTTCATTGAGCAGTTTGATAACACTGTTTTCTTTGAATCTGCATTGGCATATTTCGGAGCACACAGAAGCTTATGGTGACAAAGGAAATATAATCATATAAAAACTAGAAGGATGGTTTCTGAGAAACCACTTTGTGATATGTTAATTCATCTCACAGAGTTAAATGATTCTTTTGATGGATCCGTTTGATAGCACTGTTTTTGGGGAAACTGACAAGTGATATTTTGGATTGCATTGAAGCGTATGTTGACATAGTAAATATCCTCAGATAAAAAGTAGAAAGAAGCTTTCTGAGAAACTCCTTTGTGATGTGTGAACTCATCTAACAGAGTTACATGATTGTTTTATTGGAACAGTTTGTTAACACTGTTTTCATGGAATCTGTAATAGGATATTTGGGAGCACACTGAAGCCTATTGTGATAAAGGAAACATCCTCAGACACAAACCAAAAAGAAGCTTTCTGAGAAACTGCTTTGTGGTATGTGAATTCATCTCACAGATTTACTCCTTTCCTTTCATGGAGCCTTTGCTAACACTATTTTCATGGAATCCACAAAGGGATATTGCTGAGTGCATGGAGGCCTATGGTGTAAAAGGATAAATCCTCAGAAAAAAACTAGAAAGAAACTTTCTGAGAAACTGCTTTGTGAGGTGTGAATTCATCTCACATAATTACACTTTTCCTTTCATTGAGCACTTTGTTAACCATTTTTTTTGGTAGAATGTGCAATGCGATATTCTGGAGCACATTGAGGAATGTGGTGAAAAAGGAAATATCCTCAGATAAAAACCAGAAAGAAGCTTTCTGAGAAACATCTTTGTGATGTGTGAATTCATCTCACAGAGTTACACCATTCTTTTCATAGAGCAGTTTCGTAGTACTGTTTTTTGGGAATCTGAGAAGGGATAAATTTGATCGCATAGAAGCCTATGGTGAAAAAATAAATATTATTTGACAAAAGCCAAAAAGAACAGTTTTGTGAAACTGCTTTGTGACTCCTGATTTCATCTCACGGATTTACCACTTTTTATTCATGGGTTCATTTGCTAACACTTTTTTCGTGGAATCTGCAATGGGATATTTGGGTGTCCTTTGAGGAATATAGTGAAAAAGGAAATATCCTCAGATAAAAACAAGAAAGAAGCTTTCAGAGAAACTCCTTTGTGATGTGTGCATTAATCTCATAGAGGTAAACGTTTCTGTTGAGGGAACACTTTGGCATCACTGTTTTTGTGGTGTCTGAGAAGGGATATCTGAGAAGGGATATCTGAGAGAACATTGAAGCCTATGGTTACAAAGGAAATATTCTCAGACAAAAACCAAAAAGAATCTTTCTGAGAAACTGCTTTCTAATGTTTGAATACATCTCACAGATTTGCACCTTGCTTTTCATGGACCAGTTTGCTAACCCTATTTTCATGGAATCTGCAAAGGGATATTTACAAGCGCCTTGTGGTAAATGGTGAAAAATGAAATATCAACATACAAAAACTAGAAAGAAGTTTTATGACATACTGCTTTGTGATTTGTGAATACATCTCACAGAGTTACACAATTATTTTCATGGAACAGTTTGGTAGCACTGCCTTTGGGGAATCTGAGAAAGGATAATTTGGATCACATTGAAGCCTATGGTGACAAAGGAAATATCCTCAGATAAAATCTAGAAAGAATCTTTCTGATAAACTTCTTTGTGATGTGGGAATTCATCTCAAAGAGATACACTGTTGTTTTCATTGAGAAAATGGGTACCACTTTTTTCATGGAATCTCTGATGGGATGTTCCAGAGCTCATTGAGGCCTATGGTGAAAAAGGAAATATCCTCAGATAAAAAGTAGAAAGAAGCTTTCTGAGAAAGAGCTTTGCGATGTGTGAATTCATCTCACAGAGTTACACCATTTTTGTCATGGAGCAGTTTTGTAGCACTGCTTTTGGGGAATCTGAGAAGGGATATTTTGGATCACATTGAAGCCTATGGTGACAAAGGTAATATTCGATAAAAACAAGAAAGAAGCTTTATGAGAAAGTTCTTTGTGATGTGTTAATTCATCTCACAGAGTTACACCTTTCTTTTCATGGAGCAGTTTGCAAACACTGTTTTTGTGGAATCTGCAAAGTGATGTATGGGAGCACATTGAGGTGTATCATGTAAAAGGAAATATACTCTGATAAAAACTGGAAAAAAACTTTCTGAGAAACTACTCTGAGATGGGTGAATTTGTCTCACAGAGATACACTGATGTTTTCATTCAGCAGTTTAAAACACTTTCCGTGTAATCTGCAATAGGATATTTGGGAGCACATTGAAGCGTACGGTGACCTAGGGTATATCCTCTGACAAAAAAACAAAAAGAAGCTTTCTGAGAAATTGTTTTGTGATGTGTGAATTCATCTCACAGATTTACACCTTTATTTTCTTGGAGAAGTTTGCTAGCACTGATTTCGTGGAATCTGCAAAGGGATATTGGAGAACGCATTGAGGCCTATGGTGAAAAAGGAAATATCCTCAGACAAAAACTAGAAAGAAGATTTCTGAGAAACTACTTTGTGATTCGTGAATTTATCTCACAGAGTTCCATGATTCTTTTATGAATCAGTTTTGTATCACTGTTTTGGGGGAATGTTAGAAGTATGTTTTGGATCACATAAAGCCTATGGTTACAAAGGAAATATTCTCAGATAAAAAGTAGAAGGAAGCTTTCTGAGAAAGTTCTTTGTGATGTGTGAATTCATCTCACAGAGTTACACCCTTCTTTTCATGGAGCAGTTTGCTAACACTACTTTCTTGGAATCTGCAAAGGGATAGTTGGGAGCGCCTTGAGGCCAGTGGTGACAAAGGAAATATCGTCAGATAGAAACTAGAAAGAAGCTTTGAGAGAGACTGCCTTGTGATGTGTGAGTTCATCTCACAGAGTTACACCTATCTATTCATTGAACAGTTTGGTAGCACTGTTTTTGGGGAATCTGCAAAGGGATTTTTGGGAAATCATAGAGGCCTATGGTGAAAAAGGAAATATTTTCTGATAAAAACTGGAGAGAAAGTTTTTGAGAATCTGTTTTGTGAGGTGCGTATTCACCTCATAAAGATGAACCAATTGTTGATTGGAAGTTTGGCATCATGGTTTTTGTGGTGTCTGAGACTGGATATTTGGGAGTGCTTCGTGGCTAATGTTTTAAAAGTAAATATGCAAAGATGAAAACTAGAAAGGAGATTTCTGAGAAATTTCTTTTTGATGGGTGAATTCATCTCCCAGAGGTAAACCATTATTTACATTGAGCAGTTTGGTAACCCTGTTTTTGTGGAATCTACAAAGGGATATTTGGAGAACAGAGCAGTCTATGGTGAAAAAGAAAATACCATCAGATAAAAACTAGAAAGAAGCTTTCTGACAAACTGCTTTCTGATGAGTGTATTCCTCTCACAGTGTTACACCATTCTTTTCATGGAGCAGTTTAGTAGCACTCTTTTTGAGGAATCTGAGAATGGATATTTTGGATCGGATTGAAGCCTATAGTGAAAAAGGAAATATCCTCAGATAAAAACCAGAAAGAAGCTTTCTGAGAAAGTTCTTTGTGATGTGTGAATTCATCCCACAGAGTTACACCTTTCTTTTCATGGAGCAGTTTGCTAACTCTACTTTCTTGGAATCTGCAAAGGGATATTCGGGAGCACCTTGAGGCCTGTGGTAACAAACGAAATATTCTCAGGTAAAAACTAGAAAGAATTTTTCTGAGAAATTGCTTTGTGATTTGTGAATTCATCTCACAGTTACACAATTCTTTTCATGGATCATTGTGGTAGCACTGTTTTTGGGGCGTCTGAGAAAGAATATTTTGGATCACATTGAAGTCAGCGGTGACAAAGGAAATATCCTCAGATAAAATCTAGAAATAAACTTTATGAGAAACTTCTTTGTGATGTGTCAGTTCATCTCACAGGGTTACACTGTTCTTTTTGTTGAGAAATTTGCTAACACTATTTTCGTGGAATCTGCAATGGGATATTCTGGAGTGCATTGAGGTCTATGGTGAAAAAGGAAATATCCTCAGATAAAAACCAGGAGAAGCTTTCTGAGAAACTACTTTTGGATCTGTGAATTCATCTCACAGAGATACAGTGTTGTTTACAATGAGTCATTTGATAACACTGTTTTCATGGAATCTGAAATAGGATATTTGGGAGCACATTGAAGCCTATGATGACAAAGGAAATATCCTCAGAACAAAACCAAAGGAAGATTTCTGAGAAACTGCTTTATGATGTGTGAATTCTTCTCACAGATATACACCTTTCCTTTCAAGGAGCAGTTTGTTAACATTGTTTTCGTGGAATATGGAAAGGGATATTCACGAGCACATAGAGGCCTATGGTGAAAAGGGAAATATCTTCACATAAAAACTGGAGAGAAGGTTTTTGAGAAGCTGTTTTGTGATATGTGTATTCACCTCATAGAGATGAACCACTTTGTTGATTGAGCAGTTTGGCATCACTGTTTTTGTGGTGTCTTAGAAGGGATATTTGGGAATGCATTGACACTGATTGTGGAAAAGAAAATATGCACAGATAAAAAACAGAAAGGAGCCTTCTGAGAAATTTCTTTGTGATGGGTGAATTCACCTCCCAGAGGTAAACCATTCTTTTCATTGAACAATTTGGTAACGCTGTTTTATTTAATCTACAATGGGATATTCGGAGAACACAGAAGCCTATACTGAGCAAGGAAATACCCTCAGGTAAAAACTAGAAAGAAGGTTTCTGAGAGACTGTTTTGTGATTGTTGAATTCATCTAACAAAGGTAAATCTTCCTTTTCATTGAGCAGTTTGGTAACACTGTTTTTGTGGAATATGCAAAGGGATATTCGGGAGTGGATAGAGGCTAATTTTGAAAAAGGAAATATCTTCAGGTAAAAACTGGAGACAAAGTTTCCAATAACTTCTTTGTGATTTATGCATTCATCTCATAGAGGTAAAGCTTGCTATTGAGAGAGCAGTTTGGCATCATTGTTATTGTGGTGTCTGAGAAGGGATATTTGGGAGCACATGGAAGCTGATGGTGGAAAAGGAAATATCCTGAGATAAAAACTAGAAAGAAGCTTTCTGAGAAATTTCTTTGTGATGGGCGAATTCATCACACAGAGTTACACCTTTGTTTCCTTTGAGCAGTTTGGTAGCACTTGTTTTTATGGAATCTACAAAGGGAAATTTGGGAACACTTAGAGGCCTAAGGTGAAAAAAGAAAATTCTCCAAGTAAAAACTGGAGAGAAGCTTTCAGAAAAAATCCTTTCTGATGTGTGCATTCATTTCATATTGCTAAAAGTTTTTTTTGAGGACGGACTTTGGCATCACTGTTTTTCTGTTGTCTAAGAAGGGATATTTCAGCTTGCATTGAAGCCTGTGGTGACAAAGGAAATATCCTCAGACAAACACCAAAAACAAGCTTTCTGAGAAACTGTTTTGCGATGTGTGAATTCATCTCACTGATTTACACCTTTCATGTCATGGAGCAGTTTGCTAACACTATTTTCGTGGAATCTGCAAAGGGATATCCTTGAGCACATTGAGGTAAATGGTGACAAAGGAAATATCATCAGAAAAAACCCAGAAAGACACTTTCTGAGAAACTGCTTTGTGATTTATGAATTCATCTCAAAGAGTTACACCATTCTTTTCATGGGGCAGTTGGCTAGCACTGTTTTTGGGGAATCTGAGAAGGGATATCTTGGAATGCATTGAAGACTATGGTGACAAAGGAAATATCCTCAGATAAAATCTAGAAAGAAACTTCCAGAGAAACTTCTTTTTGATGTGTGCATTCATCTCACAGAGTTACACTACTCTTTTCATTGAGAAGTCGGCTAACACTTTTTTTGTGGAATCCGCAATGGAATATTCCAGAGCACTGTGAGAAATATGGTGAAAAAGGAAATATCCTCAGATAAAAACTAGCAAGAAGGTTTCTGAGAAACAGCCATGTGATGTGTGAATTCATCTCACAGAGTTACACGATTCTTTTCATGGAGTAGTTTTTTAGCAATGTTTTTGGGGAATCTGAGATGGGATATTTTGGATAGCTTTGAAGTCTGTGGTGACAAAGGAAATATCCTCAGATAAAATCTAGAAAGAAGCTTTCTGAGAAACTACTTTTGTATGTGTGAATTTATCTCAAAGAGATACACTGGTGTTTTCATTGAGCAGTTTGATAACCCTGTTTTCGTGGAATCTGCAATAGGATATTTGGGAGCACATTGATGCCTATGGTGACAAAGGAAATATCCTCAGACAAACAACAGAAAGAATCTATCTGAGAAACTTCTTTGTGATGTGATAATTCATCTCACACATTTACACCTTCTTTTTATTGAGCAGTTTGCTAACACTGTTTTCTTGGAATCTGCAAAGGGATATTCTTGAGTGAATTGAGGCCCATGGTGAAAAAGGAAATAACCTCAGACAAAAACTAGAAAGAAGATTTCTGAGAAACTCATTTGTGATTTGTGAATTTATCTCACAGAGTTTCATGATTCTTTTCATAGAGCAGTTTGGTGGCACTGTTTTTGGGGAATCTGAGAAGGGATATTTTGGATCTCATTGAAGCCTATTCTGACTAAGGAAATATCCTCAGATAAAAACTATGAAGAAACTGTCTGAGAAACTGCTTTGTGATGTGAGAGTTCATCTCATAGAGTTACACCTTTGCTTTCATGGAGATGTTTGCTAACAGTATTTTCGTGTAATCTGCAAAGGGATAGTTTGGAGCACTTTGAGACTTATGGTAAGGAGCAGTTTGGTAGTACTGTTTTTATGGAATCTGCAAAGGGATATTCAGGAGCTCCCAGACACCTACAGTGAAAAAGGAAATAATTTCAGATAAACACTGGAGAGAAGCTTTTCTAGAAATGGTTTTTGATATGTTTATTCATCTCATAGTGTTTAACTTTTTTCTTGATTGAGCACTTCGTCATCACTGTTTTTGTGGTATCTGAGAGGATATATTTGGGAGCACATTGAAGCCTACGGTGAAAAAGGAAATATCCTCAGATTTAAACTAGAAAGAACTTACTAAAAAACTGCTTTGTGATGGATGAATTCGTCTCACAGAATTACACCTTTCTTTTCATTGAGGAGTTTGGTAGCACTGTATTTGTGGAATCTGCAGAGGGATATTCGGTAGTGCATAGAATACTAAGGTGAAAAAAGAAAAATCTGCAGGTAAAAACTGGTGAGAAGTTTTCTGAGAAACTTGTGAAGTGTGCATTCATCTCATAGAGCTAAACGTTTCTGTGGAGGGAATACTTTGGCATGACTGTTTTTATGGTGTTTGAGAAGCGATATTTGGAAGTGCATTGAAGCCTATGGTGGAAAAGGAAATATCCTCAGATAAAAACTTGAAAGAAGCTTCCTGAGAAACTGCTTTGTGATTAGTCAATTTATCTCACAGAGTTACATCATTCTTTTCATGGAGCAGTTTGTAAACACTGTTTCTGTGGAATCTACAGAGGGATAATTGGAAGCACCTAGAGGCCTAAGGTGAAAAAAGAAAATTCTTCAGGTAAAAACTGGAGAGAAGCTTTCTGATAAACTGATTTATGGTGTGTGCATTCATCTCATAGAGCTAAAAGTTTCTGTTGAGGGAGCACTTTGGCGTCACTGTTTTTTGGGGTGTCTGAGAAGGGATATTTGGGAGTGCATTGAAGTCTATAATGGAAAAGGAAATATCCTCAGATAAAAACTAGAAAGAAGCTATCTGAGAAAACGCTTTGTGATGAGTTCATTCATCTCACAGAGTTACTTGATTAGTTTCCTGGAGCAGTTGGTATCACTGTTTTTGGGGAATGTGGGAAGGGATCTTTTAAATTGCATTGAAACTTATGGTGACAAAGGAAATATCCTCAGATAAAAACTAGAAAGTAGTTTCTGAGAAAGTTTTTTGTTATGTCTGAATTCATCTCACAGAGGTACACCTTTCCTTTCATGGAACAGTTTGTTAACACTGTTTTCGTGGAATCTGCAAAGGGATATGTGGGAGTGCATTGAGACCTAGCGTGAAAAAGGAAATACCCTTAGATAAAAACCAAAAAGAAGTTTTCTGAGAAACTGCTTTGGGATGTGTGAACTCACCTCACAGAGATACACTGCTCCTACATTGGTGAGTTTGCTAACACTGTTTTCTTGGAATCTGCAATGGGATATTTTGGAGCACATTGAGGCTTAGGGTTTCAACGGAAATATCCTCAGACAAAAACTAGAAAGCTTTCTGACCCACTGCTTTTTATTTGTGAATTCCTCTCACAATGTTACTCGATTCTTTTCATGGAGCAGTTTGGTAGTACTGTTTTTATGGAATCTGCAAAGGGATATTCGGGAGCTTCTAGAGACCTATATGGAAAGGAAATAACTTCAGATAAAAACTGGAGAGAAGCTTTTTGAGAAACGGTTTTCTGATGTATGTATTCATATCATAGAGTTTAACTTTTCTTTTGATTGAGCATTTCGGCATCACTCTTTTTGTGGTATCTGAGAGGAGACACTTGGGAGCACATTGAAACCTAGAGTGAAAAAGGAAATATTGTCAGATTTAAACTAGAAAGAATCGTTCTGAGAAACTGCTTTGTGATGGGTGAATTCATCTCACAGAATTTCAATTTTGTTTCCATTGAGCAGTTTGGTAACACTATTTTTGTGGAATCTGCAAAGGGATATTCTGGAGTACATAGAGTCCAATGGTGAAAAAGGAAATATCTTCAGTTAAAAACTGGAGACAAGCTTTCTGAGAAACTCCTTTGTGACGTGTGCATTCATCTCATAGAGCTAAAGGTTTCTGTTGAGGGAGCACTTTGGCATCACGGTGTGGTGTCTGAGAAGGGATATTTGGGAGAGCATTGAAGCCTATGGTGGAAAAAGAAATATCTTCAGATCAAAACTAGCTTCCTGAGAAACTTCTTTGTGATGGGTCAGTTTATCTCACAGAGTTACATCATTCTTTTCGTGGTGCAGTTTGTTAGTATTGTTTTTGTGGAATCTGCAGAGAGATATTTGGGAGAGCATAAAGGCCTAAGATGAAAAAAGAAATTTCTTTAGGTAACAACTGAAGAGAAGCTTTTGGAGAAATTCCTTTGTGATGTTTGCATTCATCTCATAGAGGTAATGTTTCTGTTGAGGAATCACTTTGACATCAAGTTTTTTGTGGTACCTGAGATGGGATATTTGGGAGCACATTGAAGCCAACAGTGGAAAAGGAAATAGCCTCATATAAAAACCAGAAAGAACCTTTCTTCAAAACTACTTTGTGATTTCATGTCACAGAGTTGCAGAGTTCCGTGATTCATGTCACAGAGTAACACGATTCTTTTCATGGAGCCTTTTGGTAACACTGTGTTCATGGAATCTGCAAAGGGATATTTGGGAATGCATTGAGGCTTATAGTGAAAAAGGAAATACCCTGAGATAAAAGGTAGAAAGATGCTTTCTGTGAAACTGCTTTCTGATGTGTGAATTCATCTCACAGAGGTACACTGTACTTTTTTCCCCAGATAAAATCTAGAAATAAGCTTTCTGAGAAAGTTTCTTTGATTTGTGAATTTATCGCAGAATTTTACCTTTCTTTTTCATGCAGCAGTTTGTTAACACTGTTTGTGTGGAATCTGCAAAGGGATATTTGGGAGCACAGTGAGGCCTATGGTGAAAAAGAAAATATCCTCAGATATTAACTAGAAAGTAGGTTTCTGTGAAGCTGCTTTGTGATGTGTGAATTCATACCACAGAGTTACACTGTACTTTTCATTGAACAGTTTGCTAAAACTCTTTTTGGGAGTCTGCAATGGGATATTTCTGAGCACACTGAAGCTTATGGTGACAAAGGAAATATTGTCATATAAAAACTAGAAAGAAGCTTTCTCACAAACTGCTTTGTGATATGTTAATTCATCTCACAAAGCTACATGATTCTTTTCATGGATCAGTTAGGTAGCACTCTTTTTCGGGAATCTGAGAAGGGGTATTTTGGATCACATTAACTTGTATGGTGGCAAAGGAAATATCTTCATATAGAAACTAGAATGAAGCTTTCTGGGAAAGTTCTTTGCCATGTTTGAATTCATCTCACAGAGTTACACATTTCTTTTCATGGAGCAGGTTGCGAACACAGTTTTCGTGGAATCTGCAAAGGGATATTTAATAACACATTGAGGCCTAGGGTGAAAAAGAAAATATCTTCAGATAATAACGAGAAAGAAGCTTACTGAGAAACTGCTTTGTGATGTGTGAATTCATCTTACAGAGTTAAACTGTTCCTTTCATTGAGAAGTTTACTAACACTGTTTTCTTGGAGTCTGCAAAGGGATATTTCAGAGCTCATTGAAGCTTATGATGACAAAGGAACTATCCTCAAACAAAAACTAGAAAGAAACTTTTTGAGAAACTGCTTTGTGATTCGTGAATTTATCTCACAGAGTTCCACAAATCTTCTCATGGAGCATTTTTGTAGCACCGTTTTTGGGGAATCTGAGAAGGGATATTTTGGATCAGATTGAAGCCTACGATGACAAAGGGAGTATCCTTAGACAAAAACTAGGAAAAAGCTTTGTGAGAAAGTCCTTTGTGATGTGTGAATTCATCTCACAGAGTTACACCTTTCTTTTCATGGAGAAGTTTGCTAACACTGTTTTCGTGGATTCTGCAAAGGGATATTTGGGAGTGCATTGAAGCCTATATTGAAAAAGGAAATATACTTAGATAAAAACCAGAAAGAAGCTTTCTGAGAAAGGTCCTTCTGATGTTTGAATTCATCTCACAGAGTTACACCTTTCCTTTAATGCAGCAGTTGATTTTCACAGTTTCCGTTTAATCTGCACTGGGATATTTGGGAGTGCATTTAGGCCTATAGTGAAAAAGGAAAAATCCTCAGATAAAAACTAGAAAGAAGCTTTCTGAGAAACTTTTTTGTGATGTTTGAATTCGTCTCACAGAGTTACGCTGTTCTATTCATTGAGCAGTTTGGTAACACTGTTTTCTTGGTATCTGCAGTTATATTTGGCAGTGCATTGTGGAATACAATAAATAAGGAAATATCCTCAGATAAAAGCTAGAAAGAAGCTTTCTGTGATACTGCTTTGTGATGTGTGAATTCATCTCACAGAGTTACACCGTTCTTTTCATTGAGCACTTTGCTAACACTGGTTTCTTGGAATCTACAAAGTGATACTTGGGATGGCATTGAGTTCCATAGTGAAAAAAGAAATATCCTCAGATAAAAACTAGAAAGAAGCTTTCTGAGAAAGTTCTTTGTGATGTGCACACTAATCTCACAGAGTTACACCTTTCTTTACATGGAGACATTTGCTAACACTATTTCATAGAATTTCCAAATGGATATTTGGGAACATATTGAGGACTATTGTGAAAATGGAAATCCCCTCAGATAAAAACTACAAAGAAATTTTCTGAGAAACTGCTTTGTGATGTGTGAATTCAACTCACAGAGTTACATCTTTCTTTTCATGGAGCAGTTTGTAAACACTGTTTTCATGGAATCTGCAGTGGGATATTTGGGAGTGCAATGAGACCTATGGTGAAAAAGGAAATATCCTCAGATAAAAACTGGAAAGAAACTTTCTGTGAAACTGCATTGTGATGTGTGTATTTATCTCACAGAGTTAGACCATTATTCTCATTGAGCAGTTTGAAAACTCGATTTTCATGGATTCTGCAATACGATATTTGGGAGCGCTTTGAAGCCTATTGTGACAATGAAAATATAATCAGATAATAATCAAAAACAAGTTTTCAGAGAAACCACTTTGTGTTGTGTTAATTCATTTCACGGAGTTACATGATTCTTTTCAAGGATCAGTTTGGTAGCACTCTTTTTGGGAATATTAGAAGGGATATTTTGGATCTCATTGAAGCCTATGGTGACTAAAGAAATATCCTCAGATAAAAACTATAAAGAAGCTTTCAGAGAGAGTGTTTTGTGATGTGTGAATTCATCTAACAGAGATTCACCTTAATTTTTGTGGAGCAGTTCGGTATCACTGTTTTTGTTGAAACCACAAGGGGATATTTGGGAGTGCATTGAGGCCTATAGTGAAAAAAGAAATATCCTCAGAAAAAAAGTAGAAAGAAGCATTCTGAGAAACTGCTTTGTGTTGTGTGAATTCATCTCAAACAGTTACACCGTTCTTTTCAATGAGCAGTTGACAACACAGCTTTTGTGGAATCTGCAATAGGATATATGGGAGTGCATTTAAGCCTATGGTGACAAAGGAAATATCCACAGATAAAAACCAAGAGGAAGCTTTCTGAGAAAGTGCTTTGTGATGTGTGAAATCATCTCACAGAGTTACACTGTTCTCTTCATTGAGCAGTTTCCTAACACTGTATTCTTGGAATCTACAAAGGGATATTTTGGAGTGCATTAAAGCTTATGATGACAAAGAAAATATCCTCATATAAAAATTAGAAAGAAGCTATCAGAGAAACCACTTTGTGAGGTGTTAATTCATCACACACCATTACACGATACTTTTCATGGATCAGTTTGGTAGCACGGTTTTTGGGGAGTCTGAGAAGGGATATTTTGGATCACATTGAAGCCTACAGTGACTAAGGAAATATCCTCAGATAATAACTGGAAAGAAGCTTTCTGAGAAACTTCTTTGTGATGTGTGAATGCATCTCCCAGAATTACACCTTTCTCTTTAAGGGTCAGTTTGCTAACACTGTTTTCGTGGAATCTGCAAAGGGACATTTTGGAGTGCATTGAGGCCTATAGTGAAAAAGGAAAATCCTCAGGAAAAATGAGAGAGAAGCTCTCTGAGAATCTGCATTGTTATGTGTGAATTCAACACACTGAGCTACACCATTCTGTTCAATGAGCAGTTTGATAACACTTTTCTCATGGAATCTGCAATAGGATGCTTGAAAGTGCATTGAAGCCTGTTGTGACAAAGGAAATATCCTCAGATAAAAACCAAAAAAACCTTTTGGAAAAACTGCACTGTATTGTGACAATTCACCTCAAAGAGTTACACTGTTCTTTTCACTGAGCAGTTTGCTAACACTGTTTCCTTGGAATCTGCAATGGGATATTTTGGAGTGCCTTGAAGCTTACAGTGACAAACAAAATAGTATCATATACAAAATAGAAAGAAGCGTTCTGAGAAACTGATTTCTGATGTGTTAATTCATCTCCCAGACATACACAATCCTTGTCATGGATCACTTTGGTAGCACTGTTTTTGGGGAATCTGAGAAGGTATATTTTGGATCAAGTTGAAGCCTATGGTGACAATGGAAACATCCTCAGATAATAACTAGAAATAAGCTTTCTGATAAAGTTATTTGTGATATGTGAATTCATCTCACAGAGTTACACCATTCTTTTCATTGAGCAGTTCGATAACCCTGCTTTTGTGGAATCTGCAATAGGATATTTGGGAGTGATTTGAAGCCTATGATGACAAAGGAAATATCCTCAGATAAAAACAAAAAGGAAGCTTTCTGAGAAACTGCTTTGTGATGTGGAAATTCATTGCAAACAGTTACACTGTTCTTTTCATTGAGTAATTTGTTAACACTATTTTCTTGGAATCTGCAATGGAATATTTTGGGACACATTGAAACTTATTGTGAATAAGGAAATATCCTCAGACAATAATTAGAAAGATACTTTCCGAGAAACTGCTTTATGATGTGTTAATTCATCTCACAGAGTTATACGATTATTTTCATGGATCAGTTTGATAGACTGTTTTGGGGAATCTGAGAACGATTGGTTTTGATCACATTGAAGCCTATGAGAAAAAAAGGAATAAAACAAGATACAAACTAGAAAGAAGCTTTCTGAGAAAGTTCTTAGAGATGTGTGAATTCATCTCACACATTTACACCTTTATTTTCATGGAGCAGTTTGGTAGCACTGTTTTTTGGGGAATCTGAGAAGGGATATTTTGAATTGCATTGAAGCCTATTGTGACAAAGGAAATATTCTGGAAAAAAAATAAACAAATAGAAGCTATCTGAGAAATTGCTTTGTGATGTATGAAGTCATCTCACTCATCTCACAGATTTACACCTATCTTTTCATGGAACTGTTTGCTAACACTGTTTTCGTGGAACCTGCAATATGATATTTTGGAGTACTTTGAAGCTTCAGGTGGCAAAGCAGCTATCCTCAGAAAAAAACTAGAAAGAAGCTTTCTGAAATAGTTCTTTGTGATGAGTGAATCATCTCACAGAATTACACCTTTCCTTTCATGGAGCAGTTTGCTAACACTGTTTACGTGGAATCTGCAAAGGGATATTTGGGAGCACATTGAGGCCTACAGTGAAAAAAGAAATATGCTCAGATAAAAACTAGAATGAAGCTCTCTGAGAAACTTCTTTTGATATGTGAATTCATCTCACAGAGTCACACGAAGCTTTCAATGGATCAGATTGATAGCACTGCTTTTGGGGAATCTGAGAAGGGATATTTTGGATCACTTTGAAGCCTATGGTGTCAAAGGAAATATCCTCAGATTAAAACTAGGAAGAAGCTTTCAAGGAACTTCTTTGTGATTTGTGAATGCGTTTCACATAGTTACACCTTTTTTTTCATGGAGCAGGTTGCTAACACTGTTTTAGTGGAATCTGCACAGGTATAATTGGGAGCGCCCTGAGGCTTATTGTGAAAAAGAAAATATCTTCAGATTAAAACTAGAGAGAAGCTTTCTGAGAAACTGCTTTGAGTTGAGTGTATTCATCTCACAGAGTTACACTGTTGGTTTTATTGAGCAGTTTTCTAACACTGTCTTCTAGGAATCTGCAATGGGATACTTTGGAGCATACTGAAGCTTATAGTGAAAAAGGAAATACATTCATATAAAAACTAGAAAGAAGCTTTCTGAGAAACTGCTTTGTGATGTGTCAATTCATCTCACAGAGTTACACTATTTTTTTCATGAATCAATTTTTTAGCACTGTTTCTGGGGTATCCGAGTAGGGATATTTTGGATAGCATTGAAGCCTAGAGTGACAAAGAAATTATCCTTAGATAAAAACTAGAAAGAAGCTCTCTGAGAAAGGCTTTTGTGATGTGTGAATTCATCTCACAGAGTTACCCCTCTGTGTTCATGGAGCATTGTGTTAACCCTGTTTTCGTGGAATCTGCAAAGGGATATTGGTAGTGCATTGAGGCCTATGGTGAAAAAGGAAATATCCTCATATAAAAACTAGAGAGAAGCTTTCTGAGAAACTGCTTTGTGATGTGGTAATTCATTTCACAGAGTTGCATGATTCAGTTCATGAAGGAATTTGGTAACACTGTTTTTGGAGTATCTGAGAAAGGATATTTTGTATCGCATTGAAGTCTATGGTGACAAAGGAAATATCCTCAGATAAAAACTAGAAAGAAACTTTCTGAGAAACTGCTTTGTAATTTGTGAATTCATCTCACAGAGTTAACGATTCTTTTCATGGAGCAGTTCGACAGCACTGTTTTTGGGGAATCTGAGAAAGGATATTTTGGATCACATTGAAGCCTATGGTGACAAAGAAATTATCCTAGATAAAAACTAGAAAGAAGTTTCTGAGAAACTACTTTGTGATGTTTGAATTCACTTCACTATGTTTCACGTTTCTTTTCATGGAGCAATTTGGTAGCACTGGTTTCATGGAATTTGCAAAGGGATATTTGGGCACGCATTGAGGTCTATGGTGAAAAAGGAAATATCCTCAGATAAAAACCAGAAAGAAATTTTATGAGAAACTGCTTTGTGATGTGTGAATTCATCACACAGAATTACACGGTTCTTAGCATTCAGCAGTTTGATAACACTGTTTTCGTGGAATCTGCAATAGGATATTTGGAGCTCATTGAAGCATATGGTGACAAAGGAAATATTCTCAGAAAAAAAACAAAAAGAAGCTTTCTGAGAAACTGCTTTGTGATGTGGGAATTAATCTCACAGAGGTACACTTTTCTTTTCTTTGAGTAGTTTGCTAAGACTGCTTTCTTGTTGTCTGCAATTGGATATTTCGGATCATGTTGAACCTTATAGTGACAAAGGAAATATCCTCAGACAAAAACTAGAAAGAAGTTTTCTGAGATACTGCTTTGTCATGTGTTAATTCATCTCACAGAGTTACATGATTCTTTTCATGGGTCAGTTTGGTAGTACCGTTTTGGGGGAATCTGAGAAGGGATATTTTGGATGGCCTTGAAGCCTATGTTAAGAAAGGAAATATCCTCAGATAAAAATTAGAAAGAAGCTTTCTGAGTAATTTCTTTGTGATGTGTGAATTTTTCTCACAGAGTTACACGTTTCTTTTCATAGAGCAGTTTGCTAACACTGTTTTTGTGGAATCTGAAAATGGATGTTTGGAAGCACATTGGGGCCTAGAGTAAAAAACGAAATATCTTCATAAAAACTAGAAAGAAGCTTTCTGAGAAACTGCATGGTGATGTGCGAATTCATCTCACAGAGTTACACTGTTCTTTTCATTGAACAATGTGATAACACTTGTTTCATGGTATCTGTAATAGGATACTTGGGAGTGCTTTGAAGAATATGGTGACAAAGGAAATATCCTCAGGTAAAAACCAAAAGGAAACTTTCTGAGAAAGTGCTTTGTGATATGTGAATTTATCTCGCAGAGTTGCACCATTCTTTTCATTGAGAAGTTGGCTAAAACTTTTTTCATTTAATCGGCAATGGGATATTCGGTAGTGCATTGAGGAATATGGTGAAGAAGGAATTATCCTCAAATAAAAACCAGAAAGAAGCTTTCTGAGAAACTACTCTGTGATGTGTGAATTCATCTCACAGAGTTACACTGTTATATTCATTAAGCAGTTTGATAACACTATATTCCTGGAATCTGCAATAGGATATTTGGGAGCACACTGAAGCCTATGGTGACAAAGGAAATATCCACAGAGAAAAATTAGAAAAAAGTTTTCTGAGAAACTTCTTTCTGATGTGTGAACTCATCTCACAGAATTAGACCCTTCCTTTCATGAAGCAGTTTTCTAACACTGTTTTTGGGAAATCTACAAAGGTATATTTGGAAGCATATTGAGGAGTATGGTGACAAAGAAATATCCTGAGTTAGAAACTAGAAATATTCTTTCTGAGAAACTCCTTTTTGATACGTGAATTCATCTAACAGAGTTACACTTTTCTTTTCCAGTTTGCTAACACTATTTTTTTAGAATCTGCAATCTGTTATTTTTGTGCATTGAAGCTTAGTTTGAAAAAGGAAATATCTTCATAGAAAAACTGGAAAGAAGCTTTCTGAGAAACCACTTTGTGATATGATAATTCATCTCACAGAGTTACACGATTCTTTCCATGGATCAGTTTAGTAGCACTGTTTTTAGGTTATCTGAGAAAGAATATTTTGGATCTCTTTGAAGGCTAGGGTGACAAAGGAAATATCCTCAGATAAAACTAGAAAGAAGCTTTCTGAGAAATTTCTTTGTGATATCTGAATTCATCTCACAGAGTTACACCTCTATTTTCATGGAGCATCTTGCTAACACTGTTGTCATACAATCTACAAAGGGATATTGGGGAGTGCATTGAGGTCTATGGTGAGAAAAGAAATATCCTCAGATGAAAACTAGAAGGAAGCTTTCTGAGAAACTGCTTCATGATGTGTGAATTCAACTCACAGTGTTACAATGATCTTTGCATGTAGCAGTTTGTTTACAGTGTTATCTTGGAATCTGCACTCTGATATGTCTTATTGCAGTGAAGCTTATGGTGACAAAGGAAATATTCTCACAGAAAAACCAAAGACATGTTTTCTGAGAAACTGCTTTGTGATGTGTCAATTCATCTTGCATAGTTACACCATTCTTTTCATTGAGTAGTTTTATACCACTGTTTTCGTGGAATCTTCAATAGGATATTTGGGAGTGCATTGAAGCCTATGATGATAAAGGAAATAATCTCATTGATAAACCAAAAAGAAACTTTCTGAGAAACTGTTAGGGATGTGTGAATTCATCTCACATAGTTACAGGATTCTTTCCTTGCAGCAGTTTGCTAACACTGTTTCTGTGGAATCTGCAGTAGGTTATGTTGGAGTGCATTGAAGGCTAGTGTGAGAAAGGAAATTTCCTCAGCAAAACCCAAAAAGAATCTTTCTGAGAAACTTCTTTGTGATGTGTGGATTCATCCCTCAGATTTACACATTTCTTTTCATTTAGCAGATTGCTAACACCATTTGCATGGAATCTGCAAAGGGATATTCGTGAGGGTGTTGAAGACTATGGTGAAAAAGGAAATATCCCCAGACAAAAACTATAAAGTTTTTTGACAACCTGCTTTGGGGTTTGAGAATTAATCTCCTAGAGATTCACAATTCTTTTCTTGGAGCAGTTTGGTAGCACTTTTTCTAGGGAATCTGAAGAGAGATATTTGGATTGCATTGAAGCCTATGGTGAAAACAAATTATCCTCATATAAAACGTAGAAAGCTTTCTAAGAAACTGCTTTGTGATGTGTGAATTCAACTCACAGAATTACACGATTCTTTTCATGGATCAGTTTGGCAACACTCTATTTGGGGAATCTAAGAAGGGATATTTTGGATCGCATTGAAGCCTATGCTGACAAAGGAAATATCCTCAGATAAAAACTAGAAAGAAGCTTTATGAGAAACTGCTTTGTGATGTGTGAATTCATCTCACAGAATAACACCTTTCCTTTCATGGAGCACTTCACTAACACTGTTTTCGTGGAATCTCCAACAGGAATTTAGGATTGCATTGAAGCCTATGGTTACAAAGGAAATATCCTCAGACAAAAACTACAAGGAAGCTGTCTGAGAAACTGTTTTGTGATGTGTGAATTCATCCCAGAGTGTCACACTGTTCTTTTTATTAAGCAGTTTGCCTACACTGTTTTCTATGAATCAGCAATGGGATTTTTTGGAGCGCATTGAAGCTTATGGTGTCATAGGAAATATACTCGTAGAAAAAGCAGAAAGAAGCTTTCTGAGAAATCACTTTGTGATGTGTTCATTCATCTCACAGTGTTGCATGATTCTTTTCATGAATCCGTGTGGTTTTTGGGGAATCTGAGAAGGGATATTTTGGATTGCATTGAAGCCTATTTTGACAAAGGAAATATCATCAGATAGACACTAGAAAGAAGGTTTCTGAGAAAGTTCTCTGTGATGTGTGAGTACATCTCACAGAGTTGCACCTTTCTTTACACGGAGACGTTAACTAACACTGTTTTTTTGCAATCTGCAAAGGGATATTTGGAAGCGCATTGAGGGCTATAGTGAAAAACTAAATATCCTCAGAGAAAAACTAGAATGAAGCTTTCTGAGAAGCTGCTTTGTGATGTATGAATTCATCTCACTGAGTTACACTGTTCTTTTCATTGAGCTGTTGATAACACTGGTTTCGTGGAATCTGCAAGAGGACATATATGAGCTCATTGAAGCCTATGGTTACAAAGGGAACATCCTCAGATAAAAAACAAAGAAGCCTTCTGAGAAACTGCTTTGTGATGTGTGAGCTCATCTCACAAAGTTACACTGTTCTTTTCAGTGATCAGTTTGCTAACACTGTTTTCTTGGAATCTGCAAGGGGATTATTTGGAGAGTATTGAAGCTTATGGCGACAAAGAAAACATCTTCAGACAAAAACTAGACAGAAGCTTTCTGAGAAACTACTTTTTATTTGTGAATTCATTTCACAGAGTTACACCATCCCTTTCATTGAGCTGTTTCATCACATTCTTTTCATGGAATCTGTAAAGGGGTATTTGGGAGTGCATTGAGGTCTATGGTGATTAAGGAAACGTCCTCAGATAAAAACAAGGAAGAAACTTTCCGAGAAACCGCTTTGTGATGTGTGAATTCATGTCACAGTGTTACATGATTCTTTTCTTGCAGCAGTTTGCTAACACTGTTTTTGAGGAATCTGCGATAGTATACTTGGGAGCTCATTGAAGCCTACTGTGACAAAGGAAATATCTTCAGATAGAAACCAAAAAGAAGCTTTCTGAGAAACTGCTTTGGGATGTGTGAATTAATCTCACAGATTTTCACCTTACTTTTCATGGAGCAGTTTGCTCACACCATTTTCGTGGAATCTGCACACGTATATTCATGAGCGAATTGAGGCCTATGGTGAAAAAGGAAATATTCTCAGACAAAAACTAGAAAGAAGCTTTCTGAGAAACTGATTTGTGCTTTGTGAATTCATCGTACAGAGTTACATGATTCTTTTCATGGCAAGTTTGGTAGCACTCTTTTTGGGGAATCTTCGAGGGAATATTTTGGATTGCATTGAAGTCTACAGTGACAAAGGAAATATCCAAAGATAAAAATTAGAAAGAATTTTCTGAGAAACTTCTTTGTGATGTGTGAATTCATCTCACAGAGTTACACATTTCTTTTCATGGAGCAGTTTGCTAACACGGTTTTCATGGAATCTGCAAAGGGTTGTTTGGGAGAGCATTGAGGCCTATGGTAAAAAAGGAAATAGCCTCAGATAAAAACTAGAAAGAAACTTTCTGAGAAACTGCCTTGTGATGTGTGAATTCATCTTACAGAGTTACACTGTTCTTTTCATTGAGCAGTTTGAGATCACTGTTTTCTTGGAATCTGCAATAGGATATTTTGGAGTGCATTGAAGCCTACGGTGACAAAGGAATTATCCTCAGATAAAAACCTGAAAGAAGCTTTCTTAGAAACTGATTTGGGATTTGTGAATTCTTATCAGAGAGTTACACCACTCTTTTCCTGGATCAGTTTGTTAGCACTGTTTTTGGGGCATCCGAGAAGGGATAATTTGTAAAGCATTGAAGCCAATGGTGACAAATTGAATATCCACAGACAAAAAATAGAAAGAAGTTTTGTGAGAAGTTTCTTGCTGATGTGTGAATTCATTTCACAGAGTTACACCTTTCTTTTCATGTAGCAGTTTGCTAACACTGTTTTCTTGGAATCTGCAATGAGATATTTTGGAGCACAATGAAGCTTATGGTGACAAAACAAATACTCTCATGTAAAAACTAGAAAGAATGTTTCTGAGAAACTGCATGTGATGTTTGAATTCATCTCACAGAGTTACACTGATCTTTTCATCGAGCAGTTTCTAAACCATGTTTTCATTGTACTGCAATGGAATATTTAGGAGCTCTTTGAAGCTTATGGTGACAAAGGAAATATCCTCAGACAAAAACTAGAAAGACGCTTTCTGAGAAAATGCTTTGTGATGTCTCAATTCATCTCACTGAGATACACGATTCTTTTCATGGATCAGTTTGGTAGCACTGCTTATGGGGAACCTGAGAAGAGATATTTTGGATCACATTGAAGCCTATGTTGACAAACGAAATATCCTCAGATAAAAACTAGAAAGAAGCTTCCTGAGAAACTTCTTCGTGATATGTGAATTCATCTCACAGAGTTTTAGCTTCCTTTTCATGGAGCAGGTTGCTAACACTGTTTGTGTGGAACCTTCAAAGGGACATTTGGGAGCACATTGAGGCCTATGGTGAAAAAGAAAGTGTTCGCAGATAAAAACTAGAAAGACGCTCTCTGAGAAACTGCTTTGTGATGGGTGAATTCATCTCACAGAGTTACACCTTTCTTCTCCTTGAGCTGTTTGTTAACACTGCTGTCGTGGAATGTGCAATGAGATACTTAAGAGTGCATTGAAGCCTACGATGACAAAGGAAATATTCTAAGATGAAAACTAGAAAGAAGTTTTCTGACAAAGTTCTTTGTGAAGTGTGAATTCATCTCACAGTGTTACACCTTACTTTTCATGGAACAGTTTGCTACTACTGTTATCATGGAATTTGCAAAGGGATATCTGAGAGCATATTGAAGCATAAGACAAAAAAAGGAAATATCCTCAGAAAAAAAGTAGAAAGAAGCTTTTTTAGAAACTGCTTTGTGATGTGTGAATTCATCTCACAGAGTTACACTGTTCTGTTCTTGGAGCAGTTTGCTAATGCTGTCTTCTTGGAAGCTGCAATGGGAAACTTTGAAGCGCCTTGAAGTTTATGGTGGCAAAGGAAATGCCCCCAGATAAAATTAGAAAGAAGCTTTCTGAGAAACTTCTTTTTGATGTGTGAATTCATCTCACACAGTTACACTCTTTTTTCATTGAGCTGTTTCCTAACGTTGTTTTCGTGTAATCTGCAATAGGATACTTGAGAGTGCATTAAAGCCTATCGAGACAAAGGAATTATTCTAGAACAAAAACGAGAAAGAACCTTTCTGAGAAACTGCTTTCACATTTGTGAATTCATCTCACAGGGTACACCTTTCTTTTCATGGAGCAGATTTTTAGTACTGTTCTTGGGGAATCTGAGAAGGGATATTTTGGATGGCATTGAAGCCTATGGATGGCATTGAAGCCTATGGTGACAAAGGAAACACCTCAGATAAAAACGAGACAGAAGGTTGCAGAGAAACTGCTTTGTGATGTGTGAATTCATCTCACAGAGTTACACTTTTGTTTCTGTGGAGTCGTCTGCCAAAACTGTTTTTGTGGAATCTGCAAAGGAATACTTGGGAACACATGGAGACCTTTAGTGAAAAAATAAATATCCTCAGATAAAAACTTGAAAGAAGCTTTCTGAGAAACTCTTTGTGATGTGTGAATTCATCTCACAGAGGTACATGATTCTTTTCATGGATCACATTGGTAGCACTGTTTTTTTGGGAATCTGAGAAGGGATATTTCTGATTGCATTGAAGACTACAGTGACAAAGGAAATATCCTCAGATAAAAACTAGAAAGAATCTTTCTGAGAAATTTCTTTGCTATGTGTGAACTCATATCACAGTATTACACTGTTCTTTTCATTGCACAGCTGGTGAAAACTGTTTTTGTGGTATCTGGAAAAGGATATTTGGGTGTGGATTGAAGCCTATGGTGAGAAAGGAAATATCCTCAGATAAAAACTAGAAAGAAACTTTCTGAGAAACTTTTTTGTAATGTGTGAATTCATCTCACAGAACTTCCCTGTTCTTTTCATTGAGCAGTTTGCTAACACTGTTTTTCTGGAATCTGCAATGGGATATTTCAGAGCGCATTGAAGCTTATAGTAACAAAGAAAATACCCTCATATAAAGACTAGAAAGAAGCTTTCTGAAAAACCGCATTGTGAAGTGTGGATTCTCCTCACAGAGTTACACTCTTCTTTTCATTGAACAGTTTGGTAACACTGTTTTCGTAGAATCTGCAATATGATATTTTGGAGCACATTGAAGCTTATGGTGGTAAAGTAAACATCCTCAGACAAAAACTAGAAAGAATATTTCTGACACCCTTCTTTGTGATTCGTGAATTCATCTCACAGAGTCACACCTTTGTTTTCATGGAGCAGTTTGCTAACACTCTTTTCATGGAATCTGCAAAGGGATATTTGGGAGTGCATTGAGGCTTATGGTACAAAAGGAAGTATCCTCAGATAAAAAATGGAAATAAGCTTTCTGAGAACCTACTTTGTGATATGTGAATTCATCTGACAGAGTTACACTGTTCTGTTCATTGATCAGTTTGATAACACTGTTTTTGTGAAATTGGCAATAGGATATTTGGGAGCACATTGAAGCCAATGGTGACCAAGGAAATACCCTCGTATAAAAACTAGAAAGAAGCTTTCTGAGAAACCGCTAAGTGATGTGTGAATTCATCTCACAGGGCTACACAGTTCTTTTGATTGAGCAGTTTGACAAGACTATTTTCATTGAATCTGCAATGGGATATTTTGGAGTGCATTGAAGCTTATACTGGTAAAAGACATATCCTCAGACAATAACTAAAAAGAAGACTTCTCAGAAATTGCTTTGTGATTTGTGAATTCATCACACAGAGTTACATTTTCTTTTCAGGAGCAGTTTGGTAGCACTGTTTTTGGGGAAACTGAGAATGGATAATTGGGATCGCATTGAAGCCTATGTGACAAAGCAAATATCCTCAGATACAGCTAGAAATAAGCTTTCTGAGACACTTCTTTGTGATGCATGAATTAACCTCACAGAGTTACACTTTTCTTTTAATAGAGATGTTTGCTAAAACTGTTTTTGTGGAATCAGAAAACGGATATCCCCAAGCGTGTTAAGGCCTGTGGTGAAAAAAGGAATATCCTCAAATAAAAACTAGAATGAAGGTTTCTGAGAAACTTATTTGTGATGTGTGAATTCATCTCACCATGTTACACTGTCCTTTTCATTGAGCATTTTGCTAATACCCTTTTCATGGAATCTGTAATGGGATATTTCAGAGTGCATGGAAACTTATGGTAACATAGGAAATATGTTCACATTAAAAGTACAAGGAAGCTTTCTGAGAAACTGCTTTGTGATGTGTTAATTCATCTCACAGAGTTACAAGATTCTTTTCATGGATCAGTTTGGTAGCACTATTTTTTGGGAATTTGAGAAGAGATATTTTGGATTGCATTAAAGTCTATGTTGGCAAAGGGAATATCCCCCAATAAAAACTAGAAAGGAGCTTTCTGAGAAAGTTCTTTCTGATGATTGAATTCAACTCACTGAGTTACACCTTTCTTTTCATGGAGCAGTTTCCTAACACTGTTTTCGTGGACTCTGAAAAGGGATATTTAGGAGTGCATTGAGGCCTATTGTGAAAAACTAACTACCTTCAGATAAAAACTAGAAAGAAGAAACTGCTTTGTGATGTGTGAATTCATCTCACGGATTTACACCGTTCTTTTCATTGAGCGGTTTGCTAACACTCTTTCCTTGGAATCTGCAATAGGATATCTGTTAGTGCATTGAAGCCAATGATGACAAAGGAAATATCCCCAGATAAAAACCAAAAACAAGCTATCTGAGAAACTGCTTTGTGATGTGTGAATTCATATCACAGAATTACACTCTTCTTTCCATTGAGCAGTTTGCTAACTCTCTTTTCTTGGAATCTGCAACAGGATATTTCATAAGGCATTGATGCTTAGGGTGACAAAGGAAATAACCTCTGACAAAAACTAGAAAGATGCTTTATGAGAAACTACTTTGTGATATGTGAGTTAAACTCACACAGTTGCATGATTCTTTTCATGGAGCAGTATGTTAGCACTGTTTTTGGGGAATCTGAGAAGAGATATTTTGGATCGCATTGAAGCCTATGGTGAGAAAGGTAATATCCTCAAATAAAAACTTCAATGAAGTTTTCTGAGAAACTGCATTGTGCTGTGTTAATTCATCTCACAGTGTTACACGATTCTTTTCATGGATCAGTTACGTAGCACAGTTTTATGGTAATCTGAGAAAGCATATTTTGTATGGCATTGAAGCCTAAGAGGATAATCAATGACCCTCAGATACAAACTAGAAAGAAGATTTCTGAGAAACTGCTTTGTAATGTGTGAATTCATCTCCCAGAGTTACACTGTTATTTTCCTTCAGCAGTGTGCTAACACTGTTTTCATGGAATCTGCAATGGGATGTTTTGGAGCGCATTGAGGCTCATGGTGACAAAGGAAATATCCTCATACAAAAATTAGAAAGAAGATTTCAGAGAAACAGCTGTGTGATGTGTGAATTCATCTCCCAGTGTTACATGATTGTTTTCAAGGAGGAGCTTGGTAGCAGTGTTTTCGGGGCATGTGAGAAGAGATATTTTGGATCACATTGAAGCCTATGGTAACAAAGGAAATATCCTCAGATAAAAACTAGAAACAAGCTTTCTGAGAAACATCTTTATGATGTGTGAATTCATCTCACAGAGATACACCGTTCTTTTAATTGAGAACTTTGCTAACACTTTTTTCGTGGAATCTGCAATGGGATATTTGGGGGTGCATTGAGGAATATGGTGAAAGAGAAAATATCCTCAGTTAAAAACTAGAAAGAAACTTTGAGAAAAAAAATTGTTTGATGTGGGAATTCATCTCACAGCATTGTACCATTCTTTTCATGGAGAAGTTTAGTAGAACTGTTTTTGGGGAATCTGAGAGAGGATAGATTGGATGGCATTGAAGCCTATAGTGACAAAGGAAATATCCTAAGATTAAAACTAGAAAGAAACTTTCTGAAAAACTGCTTTGTAATGTGTGAATTCATCTTACAGTGTTACACCATTATTTTCATTGAGCAGTTTGATAACACTCTTTTCGTGGAATCTGTGGTAGGATATTCAGGAGTGCAGTGAGTCCTGTAGTGAAAAAGGAAATATCCTCAGATAAAAACTAGAGAGAAGCTTTCTGAGAAACTGCTTTGTGATGTGTGAATTTATCTTACAGAGTTACACCATTCTTTTCATTCAGTAGTTTGATAACATTGCTTTCATGGAATCAGAAATATTATATTTGAGGGCGCTTTGAAGTCTATGTTGACAAAGGAAATATCCTCAGATTAAAACCAAAAATAAGCTTTCTGTGAAACTGCTTTGTGATGTGTGAATTCAACTCACAGAGTTACACCACCGTCTTCATTGAGAAGTTTGCTAATGCTTTTGTCTTGGAATCTGCAATGGGATATTCGGGAGTGCATTGAGAAACATGGTGAAAAAGAAAATACTCTCAGATAAAAACTAGAAAGAAGCTTTCTGAGAAACAGGTTTGTGATGTGTGAATTCGTCTCACAGAGTTACATTGTTCTCTTCATTGAGCAGTTTCCTAACACTGCTTTCTTGAAATCTGCAATGTAACATTTCGGAGTGCATTGAAGCTGATGGTTACAAAGGATATATCCTCATAGAAAAACCAAAAAGTAGCTTTCTGAGAAACTGCTTTGTGATGTGTGAATTCAATTCACAAGGTTACACTGTTCTTTTCATTGAGCAGATTGTTAACCCTGTTTTCTTGGTATCTGCAATGAGATATTTTGGATTGCATTGAAACCATTGTGAAAAGGGAAATGTTCTCAGACAAAAACTAGAAAGATACTTTCTGAGAAACTGCTTTGTTATTTGTGAATTCACCCCACAGACTTATATGATTCTTTTCATGTTGCAGATTGGTAGCACTATTTCTAGGGAATCTGAGAAGGGATATTTTGGATTGCGTTGAAGTCTTTGGTGAGAAAGGAGATGTCCTCAGGTAAAAAGTATAATGAAGCTTTCTGAGAAAGTTCTTTTTCATGTTTGAATCATCTCACAGAGCTGCACCTTTCTTTTCATGGAGCAGTCTGGTAACACCATTTTTGTGGAATCTGCAAAGGGATATTTGGGAGAACATTGTGGCCTATAGTGACAAAGGAAATATCCTCCGATAATAGCTAGATAGGAGCTTTCTGAGAAAGTTCTTTGTGATATTTGAATTCAACTCACAGATTTACACCTTTCTTTTCATGGAGGAGTTTGCTAACACTGTGTTCGTGGAATCTGCAAAAGGATATTTGGGAGTGCACTGAGGCCTCTGGTGAAAAACAGTCCTCAGATAAAAACTAGAAAGAAACTTTTTGAGAAACTGCTTTGTGATGTGTGAATTCATCTCACAGAGTTACACTACCCTTTTCATTGAGCAGTTTGCTAACACTGTTTTCTTGGAATCTGCAATAGGATACTTGTGAGTGTGTTGAAGCCAATGGTGACAAAGGAAATATCCTCAGATGAAAATCAAAAACAAGCTATCTGAGAAACTGCTTTGTGATGTGTGAATTCATATCACAGAGTTTCACTATTCTTTTCATTGAGCAGTTTGCTATTGCTGTTTCCTTGGAATCTGCAATGGGATATTTTGTAGCTCATTGATGCTTAGGGTGACAAAAGAAATATCCTCATACAAAAACTAGAAAGAAGCTTTCTGAGAAACTGCTTTGTGATACGTGAATTAAACTCACACACTTACATGATTCTTTTCATGGAGCAGTATAGTAGCACTGTTTTTCGAAAATCTGAGATGCTGCATTTTGGATCACGTTGAAGCCTATGGTGATAAATGCAATATCCTCATATAAAAACTAGAATGAAATTTTCTGAGAAACCGCTTTGTGATGTGTTAATTTGCCTCATGGAGTTACACGATTCTTTTCATGGATCAGTTTGGTAGCACTGTTTTGGGGTAATCTGAGAAAGGATATTTTGTATTGCTTTGAAGCCTACGCTGAGAATTAATTATCCTCAAATAAAACCTAGAAAGAAGCTTTCTGAGAAACTGCTTTGTGATGTGTGAATTCATCTCCCAGAGTTGCACTGTTCTTTTTCGTGAGCAGTTTGCTAACACTGTTTTCTTGGAATCCACAATGGGATATTTTGGAGCGCATTGAGGCTCATGGTGACAGAGGAACTATCCCCACACAAAACTAGAAAGAAGCTTTCTGAGAAACAGCTTTGTGATGGGTGAATTCATCTCCCAGAGTTACATTGTTGTTTTCATTGAGCAGTTTGCTAACACTGTTTTCTTGGAATCTTCAATGGGTTGTTTCAGAGCACATTGAGGCTAAAGGTGACAAAGGAAATATCCTCATACAAAAACCAGAAAGAAGCTTTATGAAAAATAGCTTTGAGATATGTGAATTTTTCTCACAGAGTTACACCATTCTTTTCATGGAGCAGTTTGGTAGCACTGTTTTTGAGGAGTTTGAGAAGGGATATTTTGGATTGCATTGAAGCCTACGGTGACAAAGGAAGTATCCTGAGGAAAAAAACTAGAAAGAACCTTTCTGAGAAAGTTCCTTGTAATGGGTGAATTTTTCTCACAGAGTTACACCTTTATTTTCATGGAGGAGTTTGCTAGCACCGTTTGTGTGGAATCTGCAATTTGATATTTTGAAGGACATTGGGGCTAATGGTGACAAAGGAAATATCCTCATATAAAACCTAGAAAAAATCTTTCTGAGGAATCACTTTTTGTCGTGTTAATTCATCTCACAGAGTTACACCATACTATTCATGGAACCCTTTGGTAGCACTCTTTTTTCGAATCTGAGAAGGGATATTATGGATCACATTGAAGCCTTTGGTGACAAAGGAAATATCCTCAGATAAAAATTAGAAAGAAACTTTCTAAGAAAGTTATTTGTGATGTGTGAATTCAGGTCACAGTGTTACACCTTACTTTTCATGGAGCAGTTTGCTAACACTGTTTTCATGAAATCTGCAAAGGAATATAGGGGAGCTCATTGAGGCTTATGGTAAAAAAGTAAATATCCTCAGAGAAAAACTAGAAAGAAGCTTTCTGGAAATTTCCTTGTGATGTGCAAATTCATCTCACTGAGTGACACACTTCTTTTCATTGAGCAGTTTTTTGACACTGTTTTCGTGGAATCTGCAATTGGATATTTAGGAGTGCATTGAAGAATGGTGACAAACGAAATATCCTAAGAAAAAAATCAAAAAGAAGGTGTCTGGAAACCGCTTATTGATGTGTGAATTCATCTCACAGAGTTACACTGTTCTTTTCATTGAGAAGTTTGCTAACACTGTTTTCATGAACTCTGCACTAGGATATTTGGGAGTGCATTGAAACCTATGGTGACAAAGGAAATATCCCCATACAAAAACTAGAAACAATCTTTCTCAGAAACTGCTTTGTGATGCGTGAATTCATCTCACAGAGTTACACTGTTCTTTTCATTGAGCAGTCTGCTAATGCTGTTTTCTTGGAATCTGCAGTGGAGTGCATTGGAATCTTTTGGAGCACATTGAAGTTTATGGTTACAAAGGAAATATCCTCAGACAAAAAGTAGAAAGACGCTTTCTGAGAAGCTGATTTGTGATTTTTGAATTCATCTCACAAAGTTACACCTTACTTTTCATGGAACAGTTTGAGAGCCCTACTTTTGGGGCATCTGAGAAGGAATATTTGGGATTGCATTGAAGCCTATGGTGTCAATGGAAATATCCTCACATTAAAACTAGAACGAAGCTTTCAGGGAAACTTCTTTGTGATGTGTGAATTCATGTCAGAGAGTTACACCTTTCCTTTCCTGGACCAATTTGGTAACACTCTTTTCGTGCAATCTGCAAAGGCATACTTGTGAGCACACTGAGGCCTATGGTGAAAAAGGAAATATCCTCAGATTAAAACTAGAAAGAAGCTTCTGAGAAACTTCTTTGTGATGTGTGTATTCTTCTCACAGAGTTACACTGTTGTTTTCAATGAGCAGTTTGCTAACACTGTTATCTAGGAATCTGCAATGGGATGCTTTGGAGCGCATTGAAGCTTATGGTGAAAATGGGAATACATTCATATTAAAACTAAAAAGAAGCTTTCTGAGAAACTGCTTTGTGAAATATTAATTCATCTCACAGAGTTACACGGTTCTTTTCATGGATTAATTTTTTAGTACTGTTTTTGGGAAATCTGAGTAGGGATATCCTGGATCACACTGGAGTCTGTGGTAACAAAAGAAATATCCTCAGACAAAAACTTGAAAGACGCTTTCTGAGAAACAACTTTGTGATGTGTGAATTCATCTCACAGAGTCACAGAACTGTTTTTATGGAGCAGTTTGCTAGCACTGTTTTTGGGGAATCTGAGAAGGAATATTTTGAATTGCATTTAAGCCTATGGTGACAAAGGAAATATCCTCAGATGAAAACTGAAAAGAATCTTTCTGTGAAACTGCTTTATGATGTATGAATTTATCCTACAGAGTTACACCGTTATTTTCATTAAGAAGTTTGCTAACACTTTTTTCGTGGAATCTGCAATGGGACATTATGGAGTGTTGTGAGGAATATGGTGTAACAGGAAATATCCTGATATAAAAACTAGAAAGAAGCCTTCTGAGAAACAGCTTTGTGATGTGTGAATTCATCTCACAGAGTTACACATTTCTTTTCATGGAGCAGTTGCTAACACAGTTTCTGAGGAATGTGCAAAAGGATATTTGTGAGTGCATTGAGGCCTAGGGTGAAAAAGGAAATATCCTGATAGAAAAAGGAGAAAGAAGCTTTCTGAGGAACTGATTTTTGATGTGTGAATCCATCTCATAGAGTTACACTGTTCTTTTCATTGAGTAGTTTGCTAACAATATTTTCTTGGAATTTGCAATGGGATATGTCAGAGCACATTGAGGTTTATGGTGACAAATGAAATATCCTCACATAAAACACTAGAAATAAGCTTTCTGAGAAACTGCTTTGTTATTTGTGAATTCGTTTCAGAAGGTTACAAGATTTTTTTCATGGAGCAGGTTTGTAGTACTATTTTGGAGGGAATCCGAGAAGGGATATTTTGGATCGCATTGAAACCTATGTTGACAACGGAAATACCCTCAGATAAAAACTAGAAAGAAGCGTTCTGAGAAGGTTCTTCATGATGTGTGAATGCATGTCACAGAGTTACACTGTTCTTTTCATAGAACCGTGTGTTAACACTGTTTTTGTATAATCTGCAAAGGGATATTTGGGAGTGCATTCAGGAATATAGTGACAAAGGAAATATCCTCACATAAAAACTAGAAAGAAGCTAACACTGTTTTCAGAGAATCTGCAATGAGATATACGAGAATGCATTGAGAACTGAAATATCCTCAGACAAAAACTAGAAAGTAGCTTTCTGAGAAACTGTTTTGTGATGTATGTATTCATCTCACAGAATAACACCTTTCTTTTCATGGATCAGTTTCCTACACTATTTTCTTGGAATCTACAAAGGGATATTTGGGAGCGTGTTGTGGCCTATGGTGAAAAAGAAAATATTCCCTGAAGAAAACTTGAAAGAAGCTGTCTGAGAAACTGCTTTGTGATGTGTGAATTCGTCTCACAGAGTTACAAAATTCTTTTGATGGATCAGATTGGTAAAACCGGTTTTGGGGAGACTGAGAGAGGATATTTTGGATCACTTCGAAGCCTATGGTGACAAAGGAAATATGCTCAGATAAAAACTAGAAATAAGCTTTTTGAGAAATTTCTTTGTGATGTGTGAATTCATCTCCCTGAGTTACACCATTCTTTTCATGGAAAAGTTGCTAACACTGTTTTCACGGAATCTTCAGAGGGATATTTGGGAGTGCCTTGAGGCCTACGGTGAAAAAGGAAATATCCTACAACAAAACCAATAAGAAACTTTCTGTAAAACTGATTTGTGGTGGTTGAATTCATCACACAGAGTTACACCTTTCTTTTCTTATAGCTGCTTGCTAACACTGTTTTTGTGGAATCTGCAATAAGATATTTGGGAGTGCATTGATGCCTGTGGTGACATACGAATTATCCTCAGACAAAAACCAAAAAGAAGGTTTCTGTGAAACTGCTTTGTGATGTGTGAATTCATCTCACAGAGTTACACCTTTCTTTTCATGGAGCAGTTTGGTAGCACTGATTTTGGGGAATCTGAAAAAGGATATTTTGGATTTCATTGAAGCATATGATGACAAAGGAAAAAACTAGAAGGAAGTTTTCTGGCAAACTTCTTTGTGATGTGTCTATTCATCTCACAGAATAACACCTTTCATTTCATGGATCCATTTGCAAACACTGTTTTCAAGGAATCTAGATAGGGATATTTGGGAGCGAGTTGAGGTCTGTCATGGAAAGGGAATATCCTCATGTAAAAGGTATATAGAATCTTTGTGAGAATCTGCTTTATGATGTGTGAATTCATCTCACAAAGTTACACTGTTCTTTTCATTGAGCAGTTTGCTAACACTCTTTCCTTGGAATCTGCAAGGGGATATTTTCGAGTTCATTGGAGCTTATTTTACAAAGGAAATATCCTCATATAAAAATTAGAAAGCTTTCTGAGAAACAGCTTTTTGATGTGTTACTTTATCTCACAGAGTTACATGATTCTTTCTGTAAATCAGTTTTGTAGAACTGCTCTTGGGGAAACTGCGAAGGGATATTCACAAGTACAATGAGGAATATGGTGAAAAAGGAAATATCATCGTAAAAAAACAAGAAAGAAGACTTCTGTGAAAGTGCTTTGTGATGGTTGAATTCATCTCACAGAGTAAAACCATTGTTTTCATTGAGATGTTTGCTAACAATTTTTTTATAGAATCTGCAATGGGATATTCCAGAGAGCATTGAGGAATATGGAGAAAGGAAACATCCTGTGATAAAAACTAGAAAGAAGATTTCTGAGAAACTAGTTTCTGATGTGCGTATTCCTTTCACAGAGATACACCTTTCTTTTCATGCAGCAGTTTGCTAACACTTTTTTTGTGGAATAGAGGATCGGCCAATCTCGTTTGGAGAAAACACTACCAGGGAACATTTGGGAGTATATGGACGGCTACGGTGAAAAAGGAAGTATCCTCATACAAAAACTGTAAAGAAGCTTTCTGTGAAACTGCTTTTTGATAGATATGTCTAGTCATCTCACATAGATAAAACTTTCTTTCTATTATGCAGTTTTGAACCTGCATCATGGACGGATACACGAAGGGACATTTGGGAGCACATTCAGGTCTGTGGGAAAAAAGGAGATACCTTCACATAAAAACTAGAGAGAAGCTTTCTGAAAAACTGCTTTGTGATGTCTGTATTCATCTCATAGATTTAAATCTTTCCTTGGATTGAGCAGTTTCAAATCACTGTTTCTGACGAACCTGAGAAAGGACATTTGGGAACGCTCTTAAGGATATGCTGGGGGGGCGGAGCAAGATGGCCAAATAGGAAGAGCTCCAGTCTCCAACTCCCAGCGCCAGTGACACAGAAGACCGGTGATTTCTGCATTTTCAACTGAGGTACTGGGTTCATCTCACTGGGGAGTGCCTGACAATCATTGCTGGTCAGCTGCTGCAGCCTGACCAGCGAGAGCTGAAGCAGGGCGAGGCATCGCCTCACCTGGGAAGCGCAAGGGGGAAGGGAATCCCTTTTCCTAGCCAGGGGAACTGAGACACACAACACCTGGAAAATCGGGTAACTCCCACCCCAATATTGCGCTTTAAGCAA